>NC_069378.1:45766818-46069848 GCF_021730395.1 Mercenaria mercenaria
TCATATCATAGGAAAATTTGTAAAACAACATTGGATTTTTTATTTTCGAAGTGATGATTACATTTTCGATGGGATCCAGAGTCTTGTTTTTCTAACTCTAAAACGCTCGAAATTCGCTGTCCGTTGACCCCGAAAACAAAAAAAATTCCGGGGGAGGCCCCCGGTATCCCCACCAACAGGAGGGTGCACCTACCCCCATTTGGACCCCTCCTGGAAAAAAAATCCCGGATCCGCCCCTGTAATGCGTATACATGTCTATTAATGTTTCAATGTCAATGGTAAAAATATGTACATCGCTCTGTATCTTGTTATTCCTGACTTTTTTAAACCGGGACCTCGGAAAATAAGACAAGGTAACAAAAAAGCACATGTAAGGTATCAGAACCGTGATGACACTCGGGGATTTCCGTATGATTACAAGTTACGTGATTTGGCATTCTTCGGATATAAACGTTTTTTGTGGGGTTTTTTTGTTGTTTTTTTTTTTTTTTTTTTTTGGATTTAACGTCGCACCGACACATGATAGGTCATATGACGATTTTCCAGCTTTAATGGTGGAGGAAGACCCCAGGTGCCCCTCCGTGCATTATTTCATCACGAGCGGGCACCTGGGTAGAACTACCGACTTTCCGTAAGCCAGCTGGATGGCTTCCTGACATGAAGAATTCAACGCCCCGAGTGAGGCTCGAACCCACATCGATGAGGGGCAAGTGATTTGAAGTCAGCGACCTTAACCACTCGGCCACGGAGACCCCTGGATATAAACGTACAAAACGAGGAATGCCGAATTCACATATGAAGAACACGTAATTTGTTGTACATAACGTGAAATGCCGAATTCACATATGAAGAACACGTAATTTGTCGATTTCCATTACAGATCCATTACTTTAATTGCATATGTTAATTTATCTACATATGGCCGGAAAAAATGACAGAAAACTACTTTAAGGTAATGGTTCCGTAAAACCAATCAGCAGTTTCCGTAATCTTCGTAAGCTATTTCGTCATTCTCCGGAATTTACGGAAAGGCATATGCGCGTTGAGCTTCATTTAAAAATGTCGAATAAATTAATGTGAATAGGTGAATGCACGAAAATAGCCGATTCCAATCTTGGGTCCACGACCTTAACGTAACGACTTCCATTAAAGTAAACATAGATCACTGTATCTGTTTAATATTGGTTAATTCATGGTTTTGCAAAACAAAAATACGAATAGTATTTCACTGTTACCATTCTTTAAAGGGAAAAGCAATGTTGTTTTTCATGTTACTTTCATCTACAGTGATTCTTTTAATCATTTAAAGAAGTGAAAGACTTTTCAAAATCGATTGAAAAATAAGAAAGTTATGTGCATTAAAATATTTGATAAAAAATTGCCGCCATTTTATTTCCATAGAAACAAAAAACAAAATAGCGGATTTATTAAATTTCTAGACACATATATGTGCTGTATTAACTTATTTCTGTAAAATAATTTCTCTATTTTTTCCAGCTATAATGAAAGAAATTACAATGTTTTACATCTTTCACTCAAGAAACATATAAAATTAATGTATTTAAAAAGTAATTTGCTAAATAAAGAATCCAGCAGTGTGTAAATAGCGTCATAAGCACACAAAATGGTTGCCTCCATGATCAGCAATTTTCTCAAATTTCAAACTGCCATATCTTCTTCGATAATGGTATTCGTTCAGCGTTATGAAAGGCTTGATAATGGCTTTCATATAAAATTAATTTATTGTCAGGCTTTTATTGTCCTTTAAATTAAATATAAAAGTTTCGTCTGTAATAAACATGGCATTATGTTTGATCAAATCCAGGTATCTGGAAAATAATAGCTAGCAAATGTATTCTTAGGTTTAATGTTATGTACTGACACAGCATGCAGAAGATCAATCTCGACCAGCGAAAGATCAAAGTAACCATTGTTTTAAAAAGGTACTGTAACTTACAATTTTCTGCACGCAAGTTTGTTTAGACACATCGCAACCAAATAAAAAAATTTATATCTGACGTAAGGAAAATGGATAATATATGTTTTCTTTGATAGCATTGCACTTAAAGTCAGTCAGAATTAAGAATCAATAGCCGATTACGTAGAACGGGAATAGATATTAAGTACTGGCCATATTTCCCTCAAAGAATTTTACACCAGTATCAAACGCAATTTATCTCTACTTCTAAAATACAAACGTACTCCGTGAAATCAATGCTACTTTAGCAAAAGCAAAATACTGTGATAGCAATATGCATATATTCTTAATTTAGATTCTTTGGAACGAAAAGGAATAACGTCAGGATAGGCACTAAAGCTTTTATGTTGCAATAAGTTTATTCGTATTAAGTTACTTTTTTTTCATTTAATTAAAGCACAAAAGGGAGGATTATATACCTTGTTATATGTAAAGATTATCTTAATTTAAGAGAAAAGAAAGTCAACAAAAGGTAATAAAACTGAAAGAAGAAGAAAAAGTATTATTAATGAGAGAATATTATAACGGAAATCAATGGAACCACGAGAGAGAAAGCATTAAAAGACCGACAGTGACATTTCGCCGACTTTGACAAATGTGCTTACGTTCTATGAAATGCTAAGCAGACAGCTGGCAAAGGGAAAAAAGTATCTTTGAATTGATCGAGCACGGTGTAATCTGTTGCAGAGGCTGTCGTGATTTGCAGCAGAACGCGAATATACTTAGGATTTTACTGATTTATTTGATTGTTTTTAAATTATATTATATTAATATACAATGCGAATGTGTACGAGTTAAGCTTGTTTATATATGAGTGAAATGGAAGTTAATACTGTTTTGATTTATTGACAGGTAAAATGTTTGTGTTGGTGTTGAAGAAAGTGTAAATAATTCTAACAGTTGATGCAGTCGGTTCATATATGACGTAATAAGTGACGTAACATGAGCCATTATTCCCGGCTTTCAAGCGCAAGTACAGCTTCTTGGCAGGAACCAGACGACCCGGCATGCCAGCTGAATTTTGAGGTATGTATCACACATCAATTATTTATTCTTTTAATATGCTTGCTTGTAGCAAATCAGTTCTTGCACGCGATTTATTGATTTATTTAAGTTCTATTGACAGAGACATCACAATTTTTTTGTACAACTGATAAAACAGAACCGGAACTAAGCTTTGTCAATTATCTTTGAAAAGTCATGATATCTTTCCTGTCTACGGACGTTGGTTTACCGCGCTTTGTTTAAATATGCTTCTATCAGAAAAAAAGAAAATCGTCCGAATGATTATGTTTTACGATAATTTCTTGAATATGGTATGCAAGAGAAAGATTCGATCGCTGACTGTAGGTGCAGATAAGAATATCTGGCTCTCTGGACACTCGTCAGAGCCTCGTTACCGCCAAAACAGTTTCCCTCGAGCCAGATACTCCCATCTGCACCTACAACTTGCGAAATAATCTTATATTCTAAAGGTCTCTCAGGGTGGTAGTAAGGAGTTTTTACTTGGTGTATTTGTATATATTCTTATTGAAATCAAGATAGAAACTTGTTACGAAAAAGATCGAACAGTAGTTGCAGTATAAAAATAGCAGTAATGCAATGACTATTTATCCTGATATTTATAGCTAGTTTCAACATACAAAAAATGGATAGATTTTATCTCATCACTAGATGGATAACGTAAGCTTTCTTTTAAAGAAAGGGTATATTTACCGCTAGGCAACGTTTATGATTAAGGATGTACGAGCGAATTTTTTCTAACGTTAAGAATTTTTTCATACCCTGTGAGCTTGAAGAACATTAGTTTCTAAGACAAACAAGAGCAGAAAAAACATAGGTCACCGAACTCGTTTTAATTTTATAGGGTTTTTTCTTCACCCACTGTTTACGCATTTCTGAAATTTTGTAAAATTGAAAAAATGTTGGTAATATCCTACTTAATCTTATAGAGATTTCAAGTCTTGCAGGTTAATATGAATATATGGTGATGTCAGATCGTTCAGCACGACTTTTATGTCGTGTTATTGGTACTGTTTAGTTTCGGAACATGGGCATTTCGGCCTGGGTGGTTCCAATACTCCCGCTTTTATATATATGGGTATTGTATAATCACCCCTTGGATATGGCGCCTGCTTTTTAATTTTGTCTTTTGGCAGTTCCTGTGATATGCAGGCTCCATAACCTCAGATCCCCTTTCTAAATTCCAGTTTGTTTAGTTCTGCTCATTGTTTTCTCGTTTATGGCAAACCCATTATTTTAACTGGGGACCATACGCCGCTTTTCATGGAATTACACACTAGTGTAGCATTGAAGGTTCCATGTGCACCGTCGTATGAACACATCTGCGGATGTCTCTAAATTGTTTTTTGTACTTTTAACATGTGTAAATGTAGAGTTCTGCTGAACCCGGGGCTAGAGGGCGTGGACGGTAGCATGCATTCCACTACCGTCCATGAACAGGCTCAATCAAACCGAGCCTGCAACATTTTCGTTTTTGTTGTGTTGAGCGACCTGTGGAGTTTTCACTTTTTCTATTTATATAAGCATAAATGTCACTAACAAATCTTTTTAATTTTTACATGTTGGCATAATTACCCCTTCCACTTTGTTTTCAATGGAAGAAACGTATTTAGATTTACAAAAAAAATCTGACGTTAAGATTTTCAAAATATTTTGCAGCATTAATGACACACAAAAATGCTTCAAAATGGAAAGAAAAAAAAGTTGGGGTCACCATGCATCTAAGAGATTTATTAAGAAAAAACTGTTAAAAAGTGGAGAATTTTGAATTTTTTTGTTCTTTTTGTTTTAATTTATATTTTCTAGATAATGTAAAGTGCTATCTTGAAAACTGTTATTCTATTTATAGCTTAACATTACATGTATCAGTCAGAAAAATATCAAAACCAAACCTGATCTACTTTTAGATATTTGAAATTACCTACCCCTACCCCATTGTAAATTTACGTCAATTTTAGGCCAATGCCAGCCAATAAGGGTGAAAAAATTTTTTTCGCAAAAAGCATAATATATTTGGTTAAATGTTACATTATTAGTCATATTTTAATTATTTAGCATTAATTTTTGACAAAACTTTTGTTAGAAAGCAATATTCGAAGAAACATTTTTCAAAATGACGGATATCCTGAAAAAAACGCTCCTACATCCTTAAACTTTCAAAATTAACTTTGAATTAAGATTAAATGTTTAAAAGGGTATTTTTTGATTGTATAAAACCGGATAAATAAGGAATGAGGTCTCTCGATTCCCAAGTCTGCATTCTAACCATCAGAACAAACTAACATCAGTTACGAATTCACATATTGTATGTATATCTGGTCTAAATGATCTGATGTAGCATATCGTTTAATACCAATAAATATATTGAATTATTTGACAACAAAAGATTAAAACAGCTACTTATGTGTACCAGGAAATCAAAAAATGACTTCGCATAGTTTTTTTTATGCTGAAACTTTTATACGAAACCATAAAATAATAAGCAAATAATTTAGTAATATCTATTGCACAGAAAGACTTTATTTAGTTTTAAAATAGAAAAAGTATTCATTAGTCAATGTAATCATACATTTTATCACCGTATGTAAGAATAAAAACAATAAAATATTATGCTTTTGTCTAATTTATATGTCAGCGAGGCATATTAAATTCTAACATCAGCTAAATGAGCATTTGGACCGGCAACAAAGTCGTAGAATTCTGCCAAATGTGCAGCTTCCACTTATATCACTTGTTTGTAATACTATGCTAGTACAAAAGGTATCTTTGCTTATGATAATGGTTATTTAAATAGATAGAAGCTCTGTTGTGTATTACCCCGAGGCCATAACGGCATTGTATAACCATTTAGAACACATATTTTTTGACAAATGTGTTGTCTTATTGCAATAAAGCATTTTAAATCCAGTACATGGCAATAAAATAATCTCATTTGTCTTGAAAAATATTTAGCGTTAACATTCTTACAGGTGATTGTAGCGGCGCTGTGCAAATGCTGTATTTGACATACATACGGGAGAAAAGTAAAGCTTGTCAAATAATGCACATGAACCGTGCCATGAGAAAACCAGCATAGTGGCTTTGCGAGCAGCATGGATCCAGACCAGCCTGCGCATCCGCGCAGTCTGGTCAGGGTCCATGCTGTTCGCTTTCAAACCCTATTGCAATTAGAGAAACTGTTAGCGAACAGCATGGATCCTGACCAGACTGCGCGGATGCGCAGGCTGGTCTGGATCCATGCTGGTCGCAAAGGCACTATGTTGGTTTTCTCATGGCGCGGCTCAAATATAGTGGTTATAGTGGTGTGCGACCTAGTGATAGGCAGCCAAATTGAAAACCTGACGAAAAATTACAAAAAAAAGGAAAAATCTACAAGATACAGACTTTTTTAAAATTTTAAACATGTGGCATTTATAATAAGTATTTGACGTTCGTACTATCAACGTGTTGGGACTTCATACGTTGTATATGTATATATATGATTGAGCTGAAATGACCGCAAAAGGGAAAATTGTTTGTAAAGGTGTTATAATATACGTTACGACGTTAGCTTTACTTTAGTTACGACCGAATGACCTGTGACATATAAATAGAGTCATTCCATCTACCAGTTACACAAATAGTATACAACTTTCATTCAGGGGTCTCCTTTGGTTAATTTAGCAATAGCTGGTTCTCAGCTTACCGGTGCTTTTGCAATTGCTCGCATAGAAAGCCAGGTAAAAATATCCTTAATGGGCTGTGAAGGCTTCGGTCCTTTTTGTCGTTTTAAATTAAATATCCTGTCGTAATATGGACTCGACGGAACGGGCCTGAATATTGAAAGTCTTTTAAATACATGAAAACGTCGCTTTAAAACATCATGCATTTAGATTTGCAATCCTGTTCACATTTGTACAAGTATCCAGTTATTTCAATCTCAGTAATGCGTTTACAGTGTATTTTTTTTCAACCGGCAGCTGCAAAATGCCTTAATGAGTTATAAATTCAAATGTAATATTGTTAGGATTGATCAAATGTTTTTGTGTCTTATCTAAAGTTGTTTTAGATCTCCATTATAAACGAAAATTACACTTTTACTTGTGAAAAATCAATATCGATAAAACGCTTATTCCGTGAATTACGCTCTGAACTTGTCACGGTGGCCCACTTTGAACACCACTAAATCAAGCTATCATACATTAGTCACTTACTTGATAAAACTAGGATTTATACCTGTTGTAAAGAAAAGTAAAAAATATATAGGGGTGTAGCTTCCTTAAATAACTCCTTTCCGCTTATTTCAGTGTCACTTTTCGGGACTGAAAATATTTACGCCGCTATTTTATCTAGCATGCGATAGAAGCAAGCAGATTTTGATATAATGCTACAAATACAATTAAAACGCTGTAGAGTAAAAGAAAACACGATGCTGTTGCGAAATGGCAAGAGGAAAAGAAGAATTGTTCGGATTCTTTATAATCTTTATAATCATTTTATTATTTTGACTGTCCTTCGCATGGTAGAGATCGCCTTTATATCTCAACCACGTTGCGGTGCGCAATACAAAAGACGGATGTGTCTTAGACCACAAGTTTACTTTTGACAAATCCGTATAGACTTTTTTGCGGAATAACCTATTACATATTTATAAAGAAAAAGAACTTTAATGTCCTGAAAACTTGTTATACCCTACCACAAATGTAGCATATCCAAGGTCGTATAATTGAGACCATTCTAATTATTCTCGTGAATATATCACACAATGGCAAAACTATTTCTAATGGTCCAATTGATGCCAAGTTATCTTAACACAACAGTATTTTCATATTTTTTTTACCTCTTTAGAACCTTGACATTAAAGGAAAACAATTTGCGGAGTTCAATATTTTTTCTGCAAGTTCGGAATAATTCCGACATAATATGCAAATATTCCCCCAGTGACATTCAAGAAGCTTGCGGTTGGTTTGCAAATGAAATTAAGTTGAATGATTAATGGAAATTCTTGTGTAAAATTTCACAGTGCGTGTCATGGAATCATACTGCTGTTTCTTAGATCTTTTGGTGATAAGTCATGTATCAAATATGCATGATTTATCACTGCAGGGCGAACTTGCTAGAATTTCGTGTACCTGTAGTGTTGTTTATCAAACTGTACACGCCAATTTAAGCTCTAACTACTTGTATTCTGCCTATATACAAATTAATTTCCACATAGGCAATTTTCAAGAAATTGTCTTGTCTTACAGAATTTTAAAAAAGCGTATTGCTATTGTAGTTGTTAATATCACAGAGCAACACAATAAAACACTATTTAACAAGTGTCCGGATTTGCAATAAGCGCTTTAAGCTTTTGAAATAATTTTTCTCCTCAATATTTCTGTTACCTCATCATTGACGTCACTGGAACGTCAGAAATGTTTACAGAAAAATACTTAAGTGTATCGCCCATTATATTATTTGGCCATTTGAACATTTCTTTCGCAAAATAAATAAGCAGTCATATTATATAGTAAGTGAGCAGTAGCAGTATCAAAATTAGAAAATGTGAAACTGGCAGTAGCAATAGCAAAAATGTGAACTAGGCAGTAGCAGTAGCAACAATAACAGTAGCAGTAACAAAACCGTGAAATTGGCAGTAGCAATAGTAGCAGTAACAGTAGCAGTAGCAAAAATGTGAAATTAGCAGTAGCAGTAGCAGCAGTAGCAGTAGGAAAAACGTGAAATCGGTAGTAGCAGTAGCAGTATCAACAGTAGCAGCAGCAATAGCAGTAGCGGTAGCAGTAACATCAGTAGCAGCAGTTGCAGTAGTAGCAAGAGTAGCAGTAGCATTAATAGCAATAGCAGTAGTAGAATTAGCAGCAATAGTATAGTAGTAGTATTAAGTGTAGCAGCAGCAAGAGTAGCAGCAGTAGTAGAAGCAACAGATGCAGCAGCAGGAATAGCAGCAGTAGCAGTAGCAGTAGTAGCAGTAGCAATAGCAACAGTAGCAGTAGAAGCAGTAGCAGCAAGAGCAGTAGTAACAGTTTCAGTAGCATCAGTAGCAAAAACATTAAATTAGCAGTAGCAGTTACAAAATAGTGAAACTAGCCGTAGAAATAGCAGCAGAAGCAGTAGCAAAACTATGTTACGGCTACTGTTGATACTGCAACTGCCGATTTCACGAATTTTCTACTGCTACTGCCACTAACTATTTAAATTTTTGCTGGTACTACTACTGCTGCTATTGGTACAGCAAACTTCAAGTTTCTGGTACTGCTACTTCGTTTACTGCTACTGTCCATGTTAATAATTTTGTTACTGCTACTTCTGCTGCTACTGCAGCTACTGCTACTTCCAATGTCACCTTTTTGCTACTGCTACTGCTGCTATTGCTACTGTCAATTTCAAGTTTTTGCTACTGCTACTGCTACTCTCGATTTCACATTTGTGCTACTGCTACTACTGCTACAACTACTGATACTACTGCTACTGCTACTACTACTGCTGCTTCTGCTACTACTGTCACTGCTACTGCGGCTATTGCTACTGCAACTACTGCTACTGCTACTACTATCACTTTTGTAACTGCTGCTACTACGGCTACTATCACTTTTGCAACTGCTGCTACTACGGCTACTGCTGCTATTTATACCGCTGCTTCTTCTACTACTACTACAGCTACTGATGCTACTGCTGCTATAGCTATTACTGCTACTGCCAATTTTACGTTTTAGCTACTGCTACTACCAATTTCACATTTTCGCTACTGCTACTGCCAATTTCACGTTTTTGTTACTGCTGCTACTGCTACTGCTAACTTCAAATATGTGTTAGACATACACCACAGGTGCCCGTCCAGTCTTGGTGCCCATATGGGTGCCGCCCCCTCCAAAAAAAAAAAAAAAAAAAAAAAAAAAATCAAAAACACTGTTTTAAGCCTAAAACGAAAAAAAAAAAATTTTTTTCCCTGTATATACTCATATGGAAAAGGTGCATGTGTTGCCGTAACGCTATGGAGGTTTACTAGGACACGCTGTGGAACAACCAAAATGTCCAGTTCAATACCAGTGCAAGCTACCCTGCTGCAATTTACACATCATGCATTTATAAAATAGTAAACAATCCTATTCTACATAGAAAACAGCCTTAAATAACTTACATTTAAATTCTAAGACGCAAACAACGGAATAGGTTTTCTACTTTCGTTTTGAAACAAAATGGCCGATCGTCACTGTTATTTTGCAAGTGTCTAGACAATTTGGCTTGTTTGAATTTAAATGTAAGTTATTTAAGGCTGTTTACTAGGTAGAATAGGATTGTTTACTATTTTATAAATGCATGATGTGTAAATTGCAGCAGGGTAGCTTGCATTGGTACTGAACTGGACATTTTGGTTGTTCCTCAGCGTGTCCTAGTAAACCTCCATAGCCTTACGGCAACACATGCACCTTTTCCATATAAGAGTATATATAGGGAAAAAAAAATTCAAAAAAAATTTTTTCGTTTTAGGCTTAAAACAGTGTTTTCAATTTTTTTTTTTTGAGGGGGCGGCACCCATATGGGCACCAAGACTGGACGGGCACCTGTGACATACACATGATTTAATTTTGGGAAGTCAGTGAGTACTGGAATGTTATCAGTCAATGGGGAAACATGAGATAACCTGACCACATGCATTTAACAGGACGATGGCGTTTGGAAGAATGCGCTATAACACGATTTAAAAACAATTACTAGTACCTTTTCAATGTCCGTCTTTAGTCTATGAGTTTACCGTTTCAGATAATTTTAAAACTCCTAAAGTTTGCAACATAGGATAAAATAAAACAGTTCCTTTGATATAAAGAGAAGTCAAAACTGTTGATCGATTTTCATGTATGAAGTACCATGTTCTTGATTCAAGATCTCTTTCTTTAAAGTCAGAGACGAGTCATTGGCCGGCCTCAGGGCAGTGTATCTGATAGGACAGGAAACCGCCAAACAGCGAGTTATAGGTATATCTGAAATGGATTCAAAGGAACAATGTTACAGTGCGATTACTATTTTACTATGACAAATCGTCACTATTAATGGGTATCTACCCAACCATATAGTACGGTATGGTACGGTACAGTATGGTGCGGTGCGATAAGGTACGGTACAGTACGGTACTGTGCGAAATACTCATTTCGTCAATGTTACATAAAATCACCAGGCAATTATGATAATTATAGCAGGTTGAGCACATGCGTGTACATAAATAAAAGTAATAAAAACTTATTTACTCTTTCCTTAAAGGTCATGAATTCTCGTAAATTCTTCAGTATTTAAAAACAAACGATCATTCTGTTCCAGCCCAAGTTGATTGGCTTGTGTAAGACTTCACGTTCTCCTAATTCAGTCTGTAATATTCTTAGTAATACATAAATTGTTATGAATTACAGAGCCAACATTGTTTCTTAAGACTTAGCCTTACATTTTGAAACAAAAAAAAATCAAACAACACAAAAACATAAAAAAGAAAAGGTTGTTTCACCTGAAAATTGAACAGCATATAAAGCATTTAATATATTACTCCACACAACAACTGACAGTGTACTGATATATACTTTGAATTTCGGAAAAGGGCTGCATAAAGGGACCACACGTTCGGACAGTTCAGCTCCACTGTTTTATACTACGTTTCGTTGCATTTGCAATAATGTCCCAGTGCTGAAATATCACATAACTAGGTTGAACGAAGTTTTCAGCAATTGTTGTTTTAGTTATTTACAAATGGTATTCATTTTTAAAGGCGGACAACTTTTTGAGAATATTTTAAATATCCATCGTACGGGACAGTACGGCAGAACATGTAATGGTCAGGTAGATTGTTGATAAAGATGTTGTTGGTTTATGAAATATTTCTGTGTTTTGAAAATATACCTTAATAATATAAATTAAGACTTTATCTCGTCATCATACAATTCCGTGTCGCATGACTTCTTTGACAAATGGTAATGATGCGCGTATGCATACAGGAAAATATCAATATCTGGCTAATGCATGACATGCTTTATGGTAATTCAAGGATCTTCGGATACCCTTAAAGACATATATCAGCAATACTCATGAATAAGTGATATTCGTTGTTTATTCATGCATGACATGTTTTATGGTAATCTATGGATATTCGGGTACTCTTGAAGCTATTTATTAACTAAACATATGAATAAATAATATCTGTTGTTTAATTAAAAACAAAGATAAACAAAAAGAAAATACGAAAATATCATGCAACAATACTATTTATAGCCTTTGAGAGAAAACAATAAAAATTGATCTGATAAAAGATGTATGACACTGAAATTTAGAGCTTTCCAGAGTGACTTTTGTGACTAATTTTCGAAATGCAAGTATTAATGAATTGCTCGTTTCATATTCATAGAAATCGAGTCGTGTTAGAAATACTCAAATGCAAAGTTTGTTGAAATTTGCCAAATGAAGGATGCATTCATTATTATTCAAATATTTTATGAATAAATGTGTGTTATATATTGATATGACATTTGTGAAAGAAATATATAAGTAAATACAATTAAAATTGTAAATAATATAATACATTAATAAATCCGAAATTATTATACGGACAGTATGCACGCGGCTGCAGGTGCGGCTAGGAAGCCGGCAATGTCTAATGCCAGCAGAGCAAATGTAGACCTTACGGTAAGTACTTAACACTTTATCATATAGGAGGGAATTATCTATTATTAATGAAATGGCGTAGACTTATTCATATATCTATATATAGCTACGCATGGTCTGGGAAATGAAAAGAAATTACGGGAATATAACTTGAATAAAGTTACCAATGTTTTCCGTCTTTCTATTCAATTAGGGTTTCATTTTAAATTTATCTAACGAACATTAGTAATTTCCTACATATAACTCTTAAAATCTCAAAGGTCTGTATATTTAATGGAAAAAAAATCTATTGCTTTGAATTTTTGGCAAAATGTGATTGATTACTTTTTCCATGATAAATCCCGTTCATATGTTTGGAATTGCTGTATCCATAAAAGAATAGGTTTGCAAACGAGTCGATTGTTGGGATGCTTTTATTTTCTGGAGCTAATGACGACCATATTTGATATATCTGCTTTTTCTAAACCTATAAATTTTTTTTGGAAACTTTTTGTTTGAAAATTCATACAGCAAACTTTCACTATTAAACTATTTATAAAGCAAAGGTGTAGAGGTCTGAAAAAGTAATCATTGACAAAATCTTTACAACACTTTTTTTTTTTTAGAAAAATACATTTATGGTTATACATTGAAATGACTAAACATAAAATAATTACAGGAGCACACATTTTAAATGATGTGACATTTTACCCAATGGTATATTTGATTTGGTCCCTTGAGTTTCACAATTATCAATGCATTCACGAAAAGTACATCTTGGAACCATGAGGAAAATTTTTACCTGGACATATGTCAGAAGAGAGAATACACATGTATTCTCTGGTTTCCATGTAAAAAAGTGTCTGGTTTCTATGGCAACAACAAGTTGATTATTATAAATTAAAAAGTTAAAAGTGGATCATGCGGGAACTTTTAAGCCCAATATATTTGTCATAAAAGCCGGTTTATTGATAGCGGGCAATTAAATGAATATGCTGGTCTTTTTTTCTTCATTAAGTTTCATTAAAAAATTAAAGTTGTCTATGACAGGTAGTCAAAATATGGATGAAAATTGATGCAATACATTTAAAAGTATATGATATTTGTTCCTTAACCCTTAGCCCGCTGGCGGCAAGTAATTCTGCCTTTGCTACCAGTGCGGATCAAGATCAGCCTGCCATTCAGACAGTATATTTTTGGTAGCACCCATTTTAACAGTTGATGGTACTGTCCAAACTAAAAGATGAACAAGATCAATATAGAAAATTAGCAGGGTAATAAGTCTTGTTAATAGGTAACAGGCTTTATGAAGAATAAACTTGCTGTTTTATTATCATGCCACATCTAAAACTCTGTATATTTTAGTTCGATTGTTATAGCATAGGTTCGATTTGTTTCTCTTTAAAGTAATGAATGTAAGCTCATGTTTTAGTGAATATATAAAGACATACATAAAGACAGGATAGTTACTCATAAGGTATTTTTGTTACACAGCCAAACACGAATAATCTGCATCGTTAATTCGGTCTAGCGTAGGCGTGACATCGTACAGAAAATGTCAATCGAATAAGTCTGATATTTGCATATTCCTCCAAAGCAACAGGGCCATAAAACCTCCATAATTCCTAAGTAAATTAGTTGCAACTTTATTCAAAATGCATGCATCCTTCACTTTAATAGCATTACGTAGAAAATTACATTCAGATCCCGGAATATTAAACAGACATAAACAGATAAATTGACATCTCTTGGGGGGAATCAAGAATCTGCATTTTCTTATCCAATTCTGCTAAAGTGCACGCTATCGACTATCTATTACGTCAGAATAATTGTGCGTCTGAACTGAATGTGGATGAATATATCATTTCTGTGCACTGCGGATTCTTCTTAATATCAGACAATGACGGTAGAGGGACACTTAAAACTACAAAATCATAAAATGATTGAATATTTAAATGGAAATGAGCCCAGATGAACAGCGTTTTAAAACAAATCAGTCGGTAATATCAAACAAGTATTGCTGAAATTAATGTTTTACTGCATATTATGAAATACAACTGGTAATCTCAAAGTCCGTATATTTTACATCAAATATTAATAGATGGACAACGATGTTGAGAGTTTTCTATTTCTATTTCATATTTTTGAGAGTGTTTTAGAGGTAAAATATTGCAAATACTATAAAAAAAATCACTTTCATATTTATTCCTGAGTGTCCTTATAAGTAACTGATGACATATTATGAAAATATGCAGCTTTAAATATATCACATTAATGAATAGGTAACAACGTAAAAACTGTTATTGGCGAAAACAAGGTCAAAGGTTTATATAGGCTTATTTCTTGTCAAATTTTACTGAAAACTGACATATGTAACTAATAACACAAACGTTTTAATAAAATGAAATATTAAAATTGAGTGCTGCTCTTAAATTTTATAGTGCATAAACAGAAGACTTTATTCTATCTTCTTTACGTAGAAAGTTTAATATTAATTTATTTGTCGACTTCGTGTGAATTAATGAATATATCAAAAATGTAGACACTAATAGGCTTAATAATAAATGATCTTTCGAATAAATGATCTTTCGAACAAATGAAACAGTTTTGAATTTCAAAGTAAAACAACTAATAACTGAAGCTCTAGTATCACTGGACAAAGGAAAACGTAACCAAAGCCATATTACAGTAATGTAAGTCACCCGCAATTTGACTTTGCAGTGAAAAGATAGATGAGCCGCGCCATGAGAAAACCAACATAGTGTCTTTGCGACCAGCATGGATCCAGACCAGCCTGCACATCCGCGCAGTCTGGTCAGGCTCCATGCTGTTCGCTTTCAAACCCTATTGCAATTAGAGAAACTGTTAGCGAACAGCATGGATCCTGACCAGACTGCGCGGATGCGCAGGCTGGTCTGGATCCATGCTGGTCGCATACCCACTATGTTGGTTTTCTCATGGCACGGCTCAGATAATAGTAGGCGGTATATTTCAGCAACCATCAGCAATATACATTTTTATCGTAATGAATACAATACAGAATTAAGAATGGGTTATGGTAAACGGGACATCCACTATGCTTTACCGGTAGCTTTCGTAAAGGAATTTCGAGTTTGTTTGGATAATTCTTACCGCCAACTTACCCTAAAATCAACTTTATGAATACGACAGTTTTAAAAATGTCAATGTGACGTTAATATGCATATTCAGTCCGCAAAACAATGTAAGAATCGAACATTCTATTTCAATTCTGTAAATTTTAAGAAGAAATTTTGTGAAAATTAAACGTATAACCCATAAGAAATAATATCAAAACAAGCCGATGACTTTAGCCGTCCTTACAGAAGAGGGATCCCCTTTGTCTGACATGGTCATATTCCCTATTCCCCCTTAAGTAGCAAATAACACTTAAAGTTTATGAAATTCCAAATACGATTACCCGAGTTATGGCTTTGTATGAAACAGAGTAGAAAAATGTCGAAAAGAAAGGTAACTTTGAAACTTCCCAATATTAATGTTGTCGAGTCCGCCTTCAAATGTTAAAACTAAAAAATAAGTACGTTTTACTAACATCTCATTGTTGAAGAACTATCTGCGTTTGTAAGAGAAGCGAGAATTTTGTGTGTACCTGTTTTCAGTTGCTACAGACTAAAGATATCCTTGTGATGTCCGCGGCCCACTGGTTTAGGTCGCTGACTTGAAATACTAGGTAAGTAGCTTATCGCTCACCGCCAAGGGTTTGAAAGCTCTCTGGAAATGTAGAAGTCCTTCTTGTGAGGAAGCCAACCAGCTCGCATACGGAAGGTCGGTAGTTCTACCCAGGTGCCCGCTCGTGCCTGAAAAAAATATGAGTGGAAGGGCACCTGGGGTCTTCTTCTACCCTAAAATATCTTGAAAAGCACCATAATATGAACTATAACTGTGTCGGTTGCCCTACCCGAGATATTTCTGCGATGTTTTTATTTTTGTTTGTTTGTTGTTGTTTTTGGGGATACCCACATCAGATTTTTGCCATCGTCTAAAAGTTAAAGACACAATCCTATTGATGACCTATTCTAATATTTTCAGTTTTCGATTATTCTGGGAACAATTTTGACCAACGTCACATTATATACTGCTGTCAGATTTATAACTAGGCATAGTAAATCTGTAGTCGCAGTCAGTATTTGGAAGCGGAATAAGTTTTTCCTGGCCTTCAGTCGTCTTATGACGTCACAGAAAATATACATGAAAAGTATAAATAAACTTTATCAAATTATATGAAAGTGACACATATATATTTGAAATTTGTAAATTTAAAACGAAATAAACTCTAGGCGGAAGAAAATATTTCGGAAACTCCAAAAAAGCTTTTACCTTATAATAAACTCACGTTTCCCCATATTTAATTTTCACCAATTTTGTATTTACATTTTATATCGACTTCATATGGTCTTAACAGTTCATATTATAAACATGGTAATAAAGATATTAAACTTAAATGTGCATGAAGTTTTCATGAAACTTAGCCGTTTTGAGCAGCACTCCAAGGGCCCTATGACTAAGCCTTCATCCCTTTGACTGTTAATACTCTTTGTTGTCAGTAAATGTAATTATGTTAACCTTAAGATGTAAAGAGAATATCAAAAGAATCGGTTTTAGAAAGGCATGAATTGTTAATTTGCTACTCATCAAAACAGAGGTCGTTACTGAAAATAAAGCAAAAGATCGAAAAGAAGAAAGTTTTAAAGTCGATCAATGGGGCAAATTACGGCCACGTCGAAGAATCATGAAAGCGAAATTAATCTGACTGGATCTTCATTTAAGTAACACTTAAACCTCTTTTGCTCTTAGTCCTCGATGAATACATATACGCTAAAGTCTTGCAGTCCAAACGCCGGCTTCATAAAGGGACGTATATGATTACTGGATTTTTTATTTGATATATAAAGTGTACGTGTCCATATTAAATTTATGAACTCTCGATGATGAGTGTATTAGAATTCACGCGGTGTTGATATTGCATGTTCCTTGGAGTCGTGTTTACAAAAATAGTTATAATTAAGTTCGATGCACAAAATCAGCCAACATTTTCTTATTCAAAATTAATTTAATGAGATTCTTCAGACAATGTTGAACTCTAGGGAATAACAAAGGGCCAGAAAAATATGGTACAGGTGCACTTTGATACTACAGTGTTTGTTCTGTATCTTGTGGCAGGAAATTGATTGAATTTGTATCACATCTGTCTGGGAACGCAGCTAATTCAAGTTTAACTTTGTTGTTCAAGTCTATAAGAATCATAACGCCTTTTGCACGAACTGCTTTATGTAATTCTTCATAGTTTTCTCGTGTACGCGTGGGCGAGTGAACTTTTTTTTTGTATAATTCTCTTATAAATACGACACAAACGTAAACGTTTGTTGCAATTTAATGATAAAAATTAATTTATAATACTTTTTGACAGACAAAACAAACAAGCATCATTTTTTGAAAGCTGCAAGTGTCTAACCAAATATATTACTGGAATATTAATTACAAAAATATAAATTACGGAATTACGTAAATATCATTTTCGAAATTAGTTGACTATTTATTACAAAAATATCAGTTACGGAATTACGGAAATATCAATTTCGAAATTACTTGAAAATTTATTACAAAATCATCAATCGCAGAATTAAGGAAACATCAATTTCGAAATTACTTTAATATTTTTTACAAAAAAAAATCAATTACGGAATTACGGTAATATCAATTTCGGAATTACGAAAATATCAAGTCAGCTGTAACGGAATTATCAATTACGGAAATACATTATTTACGAAAATGGCTTATGTACCCATGCCGGCGAAAGAAAAGTGGAAGGATCCCAGCGACCCAGCTTCCACAGTGCAAGTAGGAAATGTATGTATCATTAAGTTCATATTCAATATAGAGGTCTTTTTATACAAATTCAGTGTTTACAAAGCACTTCAAAATACGCCATTTAACATGTAAATTTGATTTATTTTAGAATCAGTCACGTTAATAAATATTATTCTCTGTATGCTTTCACTTGTATGTTGTGAAAATCGTTTGCATTAAAATGAATATGATTATCATATATGATCTACATATAATTGAAATTTGATTACCAAAATGTGGCTTCTAATTGCATTCAAAATGACATGATATTGCAAAAATTTTAAAAGGTGCCTGGAATTTTGATAATATACAGTAATCTGTTATTAAAATTTGCGAACTGTGCTTAAATAAATACATTCATGGAAATTTCATATGCAAAGTATTATTAATTATTGGGTTTGTTATTGACACTCCACGGAAATACGTGGGTCAGTATGATAAATGGGGTGCGAGATGTTAGATACAATCTAAGCCAATATCTTAGAAAATCATATTGCAATGCGGTTAAGTCCATTTTCGTACATTTCCGATAATTCAATCTATTGTCAGCAAGATTTCTTATGCGAAAGACAGTAGAGTATTCCTTATGACTGATAAAAATGCAGATTAAGTTCTTGCGTTTTAATGGCATGGGTGTAATAAAAGTTGTACATTACATTTTGCTGTAGACTGCTATAAAAAAGATGGGATTTTTCGTTGAATTGTAAGTAGGGCATGGTGGAAGCGAGTGTGTGTGTGTGCATGCGTGCGTGCGTTAATGTGTGTGTGTGTGGCGGGGGAGGGGGGGCGGGGTAGCGTAACACCATCACAAACAATTATGATAGCGCTTTAACAGCTTTTGGTTAAGGTTGAAAACTCCAGGTGCCGGTCTGGGTAGAACCACCTGATTTCCGTAAGCAAGCTTGCTGTATGTTTCCTCACATGAATGTTTCCTTCACCCCACAGTGGTAAGAGTTGAAAAATGTGTATTCTCAGTGTAATGATTGGCATTCAGATATAACCTGATTTCATTTAAATTGAAAGGGACATGCATGCAGGTAATACCTAAATGTCAAAAAAAATTAGAAAGAAAAACAGATATTTATATTATAAAACACAAATCAGAACATGTGCAACATTATTAAAAAAATATATGTAATGAGACTATGATAAGTTTCCATTTCGTAAATAACTCGTTTGGGAGTTTTTTGTTCTGCGCATGTCGCAAAGAGTACGATCGTTTATATATGTATAATACTGAATATACCTAACTTATTTATTAATTTACAAATGGACTTCCTCAATTTCAGCTAATGTTTACCTACATATGGAACCTCATGCCTTAAAAGGTCTTGAAAAGCATTGTATATCGATGCCGATTACTTGACTGTTATCTGAACAGAACGGACGGAATTTTATTGATTTAAACATACAAGCTCGTCATCATTACATCAATATGACAGTAACAATAAATCATGTGTAAATTATATAAACAGAAGACATAAACAATTCATTCAAAAATCACTTTAAATAATACATGGCGAAAATGATCATCCACAGACGTGTTACCTTATGTATTCAAAGTGTCACTTTTGAGTACAATAAAGTGCCAGTTTATTCAACATTTATTTTAGGTACTTTTGGGTTTAACGTCGTACCGACACAATTATAGGTCATATGGCGGCTTTGTCATATGTTTGACGTCATAGGAGTGAAACAAAGCCGTATTATACGTCTAGTGTTGGTGTCGTTTTTGGTCTATGGTAAGCAGAAAAAGAAAAACGTTTGATGTTTCAACAGGAAAAGATAACATGTGACAGAAAGAGTATTAAATTTGTGTCTTCCCACACTGACTTTATCAAACGAAAGATGAGTGGAGTCTCCATATATATCATAGTGACCCCTCATATTTCTGTGAAGGGTCACAAACAAACCCTTTGACTGATTTGTTTTATCAAAAACTTTATAAAGCCTAGATCGACATCAGAATCTACTAGCCCCCTACAGAAATATAGGAGTTCACTACATGGCCAACATTTAATCAATGAAAATGATAGAAACGTATGGGAGGTAAAACAATATAAGTCAAAAGGAGGTAAAACAATATAATATTAATTCTCAAGAATATTCTACTCATAGGCGGATGTTGCCGTGGTGGACCCGTTGTATACCCCCTCATGATTTTATCGTAATCATATCTGGCTGACTTAAAAAAGATAGTTTGGGAGAATTTTCATCTCGCTCTTACGCAGTATTTCACAGGTGCAGTTGGGAAATACAGTTGTAGATTTAACTTCTTTGCGTATTCTGCGAGAAGCCAACTCGTGAATTATCTAGACATTGTCAATTTGATCCCCTCTCATCTTTCTTAAAAATTCTGATCCGGGCGCGCTATTTGTTTCTACAATATAGGTCATGTAGCTACGAAGGTACCCGCATCGGTAATTCAATTGATTAAGTATTAATCAAGCATATTCATAATTGATATCTTACACATTAACGAAATGGTTTGTATAACAGTGTTAGCTCTTTCCCTATATATGATTGAGCCATCACATATTCCGAATGTTCTTGTAACAATTTAGAACAATTTGCATAAACGATTTTAGGATGCCCAAGCGGGCACTAACATTACGAAAGAAGTAAGCCCATTACTGTCTTGAAAAATAATCATGTCCAAAACTAAGCACCCTGCACCATTTTCCTTAAGCTTCTCATGAATATAAGACTTGTTAAAGGTTAAAAAAAAGTAGGAATAAATGGTGTAGTTTCATGGATTATCAGATAGGTTAACGGGAAAATAAAAATTGTTTGTCAGGTTCTTGACAGATCAAAAGAACTGAACGCGCGTTTGTCTGATAAAAAAAAATATTCTGTTAGTTTTGTAATCATAGCTGGAGCAGTACATTTTCATTTTGCATCTTTAGCATATTGTGTTTGAGGAATATCAAAGAAATAGTAATTTTCTTAAGATCTCCTTCATATCAGTCGTACAATCGACAATTTCAAACATATTACATAATATCAGTATTTATCAAAATCTGTTTTGAATCATTTTAAATTTTTATAAGTATTTGAAAATGTGCAAAAACATTAAAGGTATCAGAAAAATGGAAAAAAATGAACAATAGTTATGTAAATCCGCAGCAAAATAAGTGTCACGGGATTATCTACTCGTTATCATTTTAAGTTGACAATATTGACTATCAAAGAACAACAACAACAAAAAAAAAACAAAAAACAACACAGATATGCACGCTGCAGCCGCGTCCGGTTCCTCATATGCTGGTGAAAGAAAGTCAGTTGCGCAAAACTCGTCAAACAAGCATATTGATTTAGAGGTTTGTACATTAATTTCTAATTGTGAATTTTCTTATGAATATATATGTCTTGCGAAATCCCTTCGCGTAAATCCTCGGAGTCGGAAAGTGAAGTTATTTATAGAAAATGGTGCTCGTTTCATTGATCCCTTCGGGACCGTGTAAAATAGGGTTTCCGCTTAAGCTGACCTGTATTTTGTAAAGAAGGAAACTATCATGTGTATCACTACAATGTGATATTTTGTTTCCGTTATTGTGTATATTGCTTCAGTTATGTTTCTAAGGGACATTTATAAACTGTGACAGATGTATAATTGAATATTCGTCAGTGGTCACCTGCATTAAACAGCCACTTGCCTTATGCCTCTGGTTAGCTAATTTCCCAATTATATTGTTTTCGCTAATTTTAACTTGTCTAAATAAATCTAGTAGCCAGATTATTTTACGCACTTGACTGACTGCTTAACACAGGTTTTACTGAATTCATAATAAACTTCATACTAGTAAAATGCAATGTTTAAATTAGTTTAATGATAGTTCATTGTAAATGGATGCTGTAAAAAATGATCTGAAACGACTGAAATTAATTAAAAGAATGAAATACCGCACATCATTGATGATTTACAAATCTTTGCAAAACATCATACCAATGTTAAAGACAGAAGTTTTTCAGGAAATTAATTAAATAATCTTTGCTCAGTATCACACAAGGATCTTGTCTTGCAATCTACACCTTGAGGATACATTCTCTAGCTTCAGTAGTAAAATTTGGAATAAATATCTGCTGAAATAAAGATGTCCGAGGCCCATAAATATCAACTTTTTGTCATAAACTTAGGCTTTAAAATGCCACATTTTGTTTTTGCTCCATAAATGTTACATTTGCATCAATTGTAATGAAACTTCGCATGCTCGTACAAAAGACAGCTACAGATATTTTAATGAAATTTTATTAGTACATGTTGCTGCTCACGAACACCGGCTCAGGACATTATAAACATTCAAAACTAATTTCAAACAATACCTGTTCATTTAACAGTCCAGTGCATTGTCCATGACATGACAAAAACGTACCATGAGCTCTGTTCTCTGTTTCTATACTCATAGTACATTTCTAACGTGTAAAATGTTTCCCATTCAGTCACATTTATAATGATATTGATACTGCTTCTTTTCTCTTTTATTACATGCAATGTCTGTTTTTTTCTGATATCAATGTAAATGATCTATGTAATTCTTAATGTTTGCGTACATGTATATTATTGTTGATAAGGAATCAAAAACTGAAAGGACAGTTCTCTTCAACAATCATTATGCAACAAATATGGAATGCATTTGCTGCAAAAATCAGCAAATATAGCGAATGGTTATTCAACTGAAATTAGACTAGAGTTACAATAACTCACTCCGAATTGGGAACAACAACAAGTTTGATAACTAGAAAAAATACACAAATTACGAATAAGAGTTACTTCCCTTGAGTTATTTCAAATGTTGCGGATAATTTACCATGTTCCCTCATTACATTCTACATCATTATCAAACACTCGTTTGATATTTTTATAAACACTATTTGGGACAATATCAGTAATCGTACATAATGCCCAGATAGACAGAATTGCCATCATTATATGGTTACCGCTGCCGAAGCCAAATTATTTTAGCAAATTTCAGTTGAAGTGAATGTTTTCTCTCCCAAGGCTGAACAGAGACAAACTTCCGCTATAATTATAGGAAAGTGGTGATATATTTCGTCTCTCATTCAATTCTGAAACATTTCCATTTTGGTGTCATTATTTCGAGAGTTATGCTCTGAACTTGGCATTTTGATGCAAAATAGTAATACAAAGTGGTTGAAGATATAAAGTGACATAAAAAGAGGGTATCCTGTAAAACATACAGCTTATTGGCAGCACATTTTGGCACAAAATTTCAAATAGTTAAATATTTTCCTTTTCCTATGTGTTACCAAGGAATGTAGAGATTGGTCTGCCTGACCTTTCATCTTTAAAACATCACTAATTTCGTGAATATGGCCATCCTGAGATCAAAAGGGTCATCTAATATTCAGTTTATGACTTTTCGCGGAGGGATGAGAATTTATCTTACCGTAACCAGATATTGTGCGTTACAGGAAGAAAACCCTAAGGTGTAATATAACATTGAAGATGGATACAAGAGGAAATGCTGGTGTAATAAAATACGGGTTTATGGCAGGACTTGTTATCATTTCTTATTCTCTTATAAAAAATGTAAGCTGCAATTTATATGCTGCAAGCTTTGAACCAAGAGATACGTAAGTTCATCCGATAACAAATTTGCGCGACTTCAGTAGGATGCATGTGTAAACAGTGCAGGAAGGCGACACATTGAATATCCATGTCCAGGCACTGGAAATTTCTGAAATGCTCTTTAGCGTCTCCTTCCTAACTTAGAGGCATGTACTGGTTCTTTCCAGGAAAGACGGCTTCGTGTGTATCGGTGCTATACACCGGACACGTTAAAGAACCAGACTATCGCAAAGAGATAGGCTAAGTTAGCCGGACAAGTCTGTGTCTAAAAAGGATTTCTCGCCATCTGTTCTGAGGGTTTTAAATCACTCTGTCCCTCTGGTCAGATCGCTCTGTGGCTGTACTAGTAGAGGATGAATTTCGCGCCCTCTGTGGCTGCGTTTGCTATACATGTAAAGTGCCTTTGAACGGGTTTATCATGAAAAGGGTGCTATATAAATCTGGTGTAATAAAAATAATAATGATAATAATAAACGTCAGGTAAACCCTGCCTTTAACATACAAATTCGTCGATCTGCTTTTTTCGACTGGGTTTACACATACATGAACACCACAAAAAAAAAGATTTAATCCGATGTTGAAGGCTAAAATCCGAGTTTTTTTTCCACATTGACGTTCAGTTTTGTCATCATGTATGTCCTCGTCTTTAAACGTTTATTATCAGCGATAGTTTCAAGTCTGTACTGGCTAAAAAATAAATTATAATCATTTATATGATACTCATAGCTGTAGATGTTTTAATTTTTATTACATCTGCATCGAGAAACATTTATTCGTTTTTTTGCGGAAACAATTGTGCTCCTAAAGTAATACATATATTATGTACTTCCAATGCACGTACATAATTATTTCGCGATAACCTAAGGTTACGCGCACATTTGAACTGTGCAAGAAAACTACTAGGCATTTATTAGCAAATATAAGAAACAAACTGATTCACAATTTTTCACACAAACAAAAATATACAAGATAGATATCAGGTATATGAACTTAAGAAAAAAAAGTATTTTTGACAATATTATGCCGAAATATGCTTCTGCATATAAAGTGTTCAAAACATCATGCAATATTATACAAC
Organism: Mercenaria mercenaria; assembly: GCF_021730395.1. Classification (NCBI taxonomy): domain Eukaryota; kingdom Metazoa; phylum Mollusca; class Bivalvia; order Venerida; family Veneridae; genus Mercenaria; species Mercenaria mercenaria. The sequence goes on from NC_069378.1 coordinate 45,791,977, forward strand.
ATTTTGAATTATTATTAATTCTTTCAATTCTGCAGTAGAATTTCATTTACTGACTGTATCATTTCTCATCCATGTATAACGTAACAGCGGTATGATAACCCTTGAGACATATTTCATCTTTCATGAGTGTTGTGGTCCGGAGACCAGGGAAAACGAAGGAAGCAGAATATATTTCTTTTCCGGGAACCAAAAGCAGCAGTTGTAATTCAAGTGAAGTAGAAAGAATATATTTCTCCGATTCCGTATTTTTGTTCCGAGAAAGTTCTCTAGAAAATGTTTTAAAAATGCACAATGCCCGAATGATCGTGTAACGTTTAACAACGTATAGATTTAAATAAAGCACAGGAAACTACAGGCACTGGCCTCCATATCGTTCGACAACAAAAAAACCCTAAAAATTTTAGGTATCAGGACATTAATGCTGTATTTCTTAAAAACGTTATGAAACTTAATTACTGGCAGTCTATATGTTATGGAAACACATGCGAATTAGTTGTTTTTACTATTTTTTACAATGAAAATCGAAAAGCGTTTGTGACGCTTTACTCGAGGTACACGGCCTTAATTATAAATATCCATATTTAACTGTCCTTCTATACTTATTCCTCCCTGGTGGTAGTGGTAAAGACAACGGAAAAAAATTATTGCCGCGGCAGCCCGGGATCGATTTCCGATGCGGGCACCTTTTTTTCTTGATTTGACATTTTTAAGAAAAATTTTAGAAACAAAACTCATATTCTTATGCTCATAATATGACCAAACTTCAATTTTAAAGAAAGATCATTAAATTTTTCAGCCAAAATCTGGAACATTTTTTAAGCGCCAATTTGTTCTAATCTAAATATTTCTTGGATCCTCAATATTTACAAAGTAGCACAGATTATCATTTACGACAGACCGATAGAGAAATTTTGGAGGCTGATATGGCAGATGAGAAATGTCAAGTATCACATCAAAAATAGCATGAATTTAGTTAAATGCACCTGTAAAATCATGTACAAATACTATGAGTTGTTGTTTTATCATGAAATGAGTACGTCCCCGCCTTTGCGTAGGAATCACATTATCATTGGAGATTAGTATTGATAATAGATAAACGGAAGTATTATTGATAAACAATTGCTGATGATAGATAAGCGAAAGTATTATTGATAAACAATAAATTTGTTGATAATAGATAAATGAAGGTATTATTAATAAACAATATTTATTATAACCAGATAATAAAACAATAAGACTGATGTATCTGATAATAAATTTCATGTCATAATCGTGTTTATTTATTTATTGTTATTGCATAATCGATACATATATATATAAACATGATTGACACTCGCCTAGTAAGTGTTCTTGCATAACAAAACTACAGAAATCAAACAAAGTATTTGATATTGCAGAAACTGTATTCATTATAGGACTACAGTCTACAGTTTTTGCAATATGGTTGTTCCTTTTAAAATTCCCACTTGCTTATTTTTTGTTGTTGTTGTTGTTGTATTCAACGTCGCACCGACACATGATAGGTCATATGGCGACTTTCCAGCTTTAATGGTGGAGGAAGACCCCCGGTGCCCCTCCGTGCATTATTTCATCACGAGCGGGCACCTGGGTAGAACTACCGACCTTCCGTAAGCTAGCTGGATGGCTTCATCACATTAAGAATTCAACGCCCCAAGTGAGGCTCGAACCCACATCGATGAGGGGCAAGTGCTTTGAAGTCAGCGACTTTAACCACTCGGCCAGGGAGGCCCCCACTTGCTTGTTAGGCTTAAATCAAAACTTGAGAAAAAAAAATAAGTAAATCTGATGACATGTAAAAACACTTCAATAGCCAGGGAATATTATAGTCCTATGATCTTATTTCTGGGACAATAGCAAACTAATATTGACTGAAAGACCAAGGCGTTTATAATAAAAATAAGCACAAAACAACAGAACGTAAAGAATAACAAATACATATACATGTAATGTAATTCCGCATTTCATACTTCTTCCTCATCTGCATATTCCTATTTTCGTTATTATGCTCGTCTTGAGACCAGACTACGGCATTTATTATTCCTTTTATGGTCGTTTCGTGAAGAAAGGATAATTTATTTCGCTATAAGTCGATGTTGTAAATTTGCTCTAAGCAACTCCACAGGGACTATACTATATTGATAATAGATACAAGACTATGGGCAAAAGTAATTATGAGTAAGTTTATAGCTGGACGGGTGTCCAAAAGTCACGATTTTCGGCTAAAGCAAGAAGTGGAAAGACATACTTGATTTACCCTACCCCCACCTCCATGCCCTCACATCCTACCGAAATACGTCATCTCAATGTATAATTAAAATTTATGTTCCAGTAGCTTTTATTTCCTGTCCCGTTCGGTCAGCTCCATGGGAAGAGCATAACTTCCAGTCTTGAGATTGTAGGCACGAGTTCAGTGCAATGTCTACGCTGTCCGTGATAATTGAATGAAGATATTATGTCTCTGGTAATCCGTAAGTTAATAAGAAAACCAAACAAGCAACAACGGCACGCATATGTTTTACAATGAAAAATAAGTGCATGCCATTCGCGTATTATGCAATATATATTTTGATTAAGATATGTTGAAACACGCAGTCTTTGTTTATTTGTTTTGGGTTTAACGCCGTTTCCTTCAACAGCGTCTCAGTCATGTGAAAGCGGGCAGTTAACATAACCAGTTTTCCTGGATTCTGTACCAGTACAAACCTGTTCTCCGCAAGTAACTGCCAACTTCTCAACATGAATCATAGGTGGAGGACTAATGGTTTCAGACACAATGTCGTTTATCAACATGGAGAACATACTTCCAGCCCTAGGATGGAACTCCCGACCCCGAGATCCGTAGACTAACGCTCTACTTATTGAGCTAACCGGGCGGACGAAACACGCAGACAGTCACGCGATTATCAGTAATATAAGATAGCAGAAAAGACAGAAATTATACCCGCGACATGTCAAAGTTTTTGTGTTAGCTAAAAAGCATGTTATATTTTTGTTAGTTTGTGCATTTGTCCGTTATCTATACACAAACTAGTTTCAAGAGGAATGTGATCTGTTTTAGATACTAGATCCTTGTCAAAGAATTTCCGATCAAACTCCAGAACTACGTTGACCATTTTTTGACTGAGTCAATGATGTATTTTAACTACGTCATTACTTTGCTTGGTCATCAAGTGTATTATTCACTATCCTAATAGATTAAACCATTAATTAATTTCAAATAAAACACAAATTGAATTTAACTTTCCAAAAATAGTGACACAACTTACAAAAGCAACTGTCAATGAAACGCAATGATAAAAAAGTATTTAATCAGTTGATTAAAATACTATGTGCAAAATGATTTACTTTATATAGATATTATATCTAAACTACATCCAAGAAAATGTAAAAAGTAATATTCTAAAAAATTGCAATAATTGTAATGTAGAACAGTACACACAATTACAGCGCCTTCCGGTTACGTGACTTTTAGAATACTGACAATTTGTATATACTATGCATCTATGTATTCTAATATACAATCATAGAACGATATGACTCAAAAAAATGGGTCAGTCTAATGGAACCAGCTATAAAATATATTTAGCAGGGTTGGCAAATATAGTGATAAAATACACAAATATCAAAAAGAACACAATGCAGCATATAAATGTAATAAATTAGAAACAGTTTGTGCATCTTATAATGTAAAGAATGCGCAATGAGCCAAGCGATTAATGACTAAATTTCTGCAGGTTGTACCTTCCTATGGTAAAAAAGTAAATAAGATATTAGGAAAACTTAGCACAAAAGTGATCGAATAGTGTCCCAACTGAACATGAAATACCCCAATGTAAATAAAAGTCTATTGTATAATAGAATTTTATAGAAATTGATACTCTCTGTTAGTTCTCATGTCTCATTGTAGTCAATAAATAATGACCTATTGCCTGTTAATATTTCAGAGGGAATAATATCGCGTGACCATATAGTCTTATGTATCTTCTTGTGTTAAGCTTATTTGTTCTAATAATTACATTATTGAAAATATATCAAATATTTGGCAGCTCTTGTACATATGTCTCCCTACTTTCGGCATATTTGAATGTAAATTCATTTCACAATTGGTGGACTGAGTGGTTTGAACACTTCGGGACAAAAGAAAGAATGCTAATTTACGAGAAATAAAGGAAAACGGTAGAGGATTATTGAAAAAGTGTTTTAGACATATAAAAAGAAGTAAACAGTTAAAACTGTGAGAATTTTCACATTATATAATACGTTTTGGCCGATAACTCGTATTTTACTTAAATGTGCGAGTTGTAGCGTATTTCTCTGAGAGTTTTTCGCTAATGTGCTAACTTTAATTTGAGAGATCTGGCTAAAGAGAAGAGACGTTAATGAATTGAAATTACACATTAGGAAGATACTTTAAGCTTAAAATATGCACGCGGCGGCATCGTCTCAGAACACCTCGAATGGGAACCAAAATATTTCTAAAAAGAAACCAGGTGTTAGAAATACGTCGAAACAGCTTGTGGATTTAGAGGTAAAATATTTAAAAAAAGAATGAGCAATAAAGCTGCAGTTGATTCGATTAAGTTATGTTATTTGCAAATACATAGTACTTTAAGAATTTTCATTTCTGGTCATTTAGAAAGATTTTTAATTTTGTTCCAATTTCAATTATTCAGAATTTTTGTCACTTTGAGAATAGCATTTGATGCAACGTGTAGGTCCGATGAAATTCTAACTGAATGGTAGCTTTCAAATCTTTTTGATGTTTTGTTTATCTTTAAGGATTCGTAATATTTTTTAAAGCTATGCGCACTCACTTTGTCTGCTTTTTGAAGACATATTTATTAATTTACATGTTTTCTCCCAAAATCACTTTTTTATTCTTCAAATGACCGAAATACAAAGTAAGTCTAAAATATTTTCAAGACACTTTTAATGTTTATTTGTAATTGAGATTTTCACACAATTATTATAATATTCAAGCACGAAGTTTGGACGGAACCGAGATTTAACAGAAACACATGTGCACTGAGCGGATTTGAAAACGCAGTTTTTAGGTTGTCGGAATACGTAAAGTGTTTGATATCAAAGTAGGTCTAGGCGTATGACAATCATACTCTTTCTAACATTCTAACGTTTGATTTTGAAATATCGATGCACTTCGTTCAAAAGGGCTGAACAAAATAAGTGTGTATGCATCTCATATGTTTAGATAAATAAAGTATCTTGTCATTTTTGTAATATGTTTTAACCCTTAATCTGCTAAATTTCTATAATGAACGTGTCCATCTTTCAGTTTGGAGAGTCCCATTACCTGTTAAAAGGGGTGCTTACCTAAAAGATACTAACTGAATGGCAAAAAGTGCACATCCGTGCAGTCTGATCATGATCTACACTGGTCACAAAAGCAGAATCATTCGTGCACAACATGATAAGGGTTAAATTTGCTGTAATTCGAGCCTAATGTTCAATACGGGAAACAAAACATGTGAAAGTAGTGCTCTTTGATTATAACACCTAAAATCAGAGTTAGTATGCACGATTGTAGGCCGCATTGATCTTAAAATGTTTTGGAAGGCATCAACAACTGCAAGAAAAAATACATGTATTCTGTAAGCTGAAATCTGCTTTTATCCACCGCGTATCAGGTCAATGTAAGATGTCTTAATAATGTTTGTGTCATTCTCAAAGTGGGCGTTTCTTATCGAATACACACAAGTGATTATGAGTTTTCCTCTTCCCGACATTATGAAAGTTTAGGCAGTAAAGTGTAACTTATAGAGCTAGGTCTTAAAAAAATTAATTAAAATGTTTGCTTCAAATTGGACTTATTCAGAGTTACAAAAGTATGTTATGTGCGCATTTTCAAAGCCGTTCAGCGTATATTTTGACGCTTTTATTTTACGCCGTGTCCTGGTAGTAACAAAATAGAGCAACGAGTCTAAAATAACGCACTGAAATAAATATTCTTATTTGATGTCAAAACCAATTATCTTTTCATGCTATTTCCAGCAATCCCAGAAAATGGAAAACAACTGTGTCAACCATTTTGAAAATAACAAAACAAATAATTCGAACACTAAACGCCCCAAACAGTCTCCAAGCACAAGTGGTAAAGGCGATAAAACGAACAAGCCAAAAATAAACACTTCGAAAGAATTTCCCGATTTTGAGGTATAAAGACGTTAAGCACACCAAAATATTTTAATAATTACATACACGGTTAATGATCTATATATGCTCATACTGTCATACACATGCCAAGTAAAAGAACAACATTTCTGCACCGCTTGTTACGGTTGTAAACTTGTAATGACAATCGGTAATTTCCGTGTGTTTACGTAGTTCTCCGTAGGTGCTCCGAAGGTTGCCTAAATATCATATTTTTACCAAGAATACGTAATTTTACGGAATTTGCCGAGTGTGATTACTTTCCCGCAACCATAATAAAATATATATTGCTGCTTGAATGCTACCGGCTTGCGCTATTTTAAACTGCAGGCGATATAATTTGCAGTTGTTTTCTGTTACAACAAGAATGAATTGCTCATAACTAAAGCAAGAACATAGTTCAATAAAAGAGTAATGCTTTCAATCCACCACCAGTCAAAGCTGTTAAAGTGGAAACTGTGCCAGTGTTGGCAAAAATGAGTGATAAAAAAACAGTCCGTAAAGACAGAAATATCTTCTCAGACATTTCTAATAGTATAGGTGCAACCTTCCAGAACTGCACATAATTTTGATATAAAATGAATGTCCTAAAATTGTATAGCCCAATCACAATTATCAGTACGTGATTTGAAAGTGACTTGTCGCTCGTTTTTAACTAGATATATAAAAAGGATCAACTTTTCTAAACCTCCTTACTAAGGTGTATAGCTTTAAATCATTTTTGAAAAATTAGTTAGTTCCTAGTTGCATCCTATTCAGCCTAAAGTTCTGAGCAATTTAGTCTAAATGTTTTGCTTTTTCTATAATTTCATTTTCTATTATCGTTATTATATTTGTCAAAAGGTGTTGCATCTATACATGTACATAATTAAGTTGCATCTTTGTAAAATAAAGTAAAGCTGTGTGCACGAGAAGAAGAAAAGCGCTTTGTCGATAGTTGATTTTTGACACAGACGATTAAGTTAAACTAGCTGTTGAGCTACCAAAATATAAATAAAATAAAATAACAATATGTCTGATTTCTATGTATGGTTATGGAAATATGAAAAATACGTCTCAACTTCAAATTAGATAATATAGACTTCTAAAAGAAATAGTGATCGTACCACTTTCGTGAGCACGAAAATATTCGGGTACGCGTCTGCTTTTTATGCCTGTTGCAAGTGTTTGTTTTGTTTTGTTTTGTTTTTCAGAAGAGTTTTGGCGTGCATTTTAGATAACATTACTGAGTGAAAAGAATAAAAACTATGTTGTTTTTTTAAATGTATATTTTCATTGTCATGCTTATATATATTGATGTTGTAATTGTATATCAATTGGCAAGTTCAATTTTTATGTCATATCTATGTTAAAGTATAGACACAAACTGCTCCGAAAAAGTCCGTAGTTATACGAACATATTAGCAGAACGTAGTTTTAGTATTAGTTTGATACTTAGACATAACTTACCGTTTGCAAATTTAGTTTTTACTATTTTGTGCATCGTGTGATATTGTACAAATAATCAAGGCCTTCAAGTGTTTTTTCGTCTAATTTACCACCATTCAGAGGTCAGCTGCGTAGGAATTGAACTACGAGGGCGTTAGCCCGAGTGGTAAAATACTGAAGCATCTGAACGATGGACCGTGGTAAATTAGACGATAAACCACAAGAAGGATGTGATTGCTTTCATTCTTACTGTCTTGCTCATTTAAAAATATGTTAATAAATATTATGCTGGAATTCATTTTTTTTAGGAGTAATGAACCGGACGTCATGCGGCAATTTGACGTCATAATTGACGTCCAAATGCTCTCTTACCGGTCGGCGCGTCAATCGTTGTTTATCGCAGAATATATAAAGCTTGATCTTCTTCTTTATTTAACTGACAATGAAATCCAGCCATTTTTTATCAGATAAATTATCAATAAAAACGTTTTAATGGTACGTTTAAAAAATGAAGTTTGTGGAAGTTTTTAGGTCCATATAAAACCTTTTGGTTCATTTACATAATACGAGTCTCAGACTATAACATTTTACCGTTATATTCAGGTAAATCTGCATGGGACGTTTAATTTGACAACGATAACTCATTTTCGTTGATGAAAATTACAGAATTTTTTAGAAAACATGTTTGTTGAAATTGTTAAGTCCACATATAGTTTTTGATACATTTTTATCATAAGAGAATACAAAACTATACTATGCTATATTTTTTCCATGAGTGTCACCGGAATGTGCAATGGGGCGTTTAAGTGGACAAATAACAGAAGAAATATAAACTGTCGTTTCAGGAATTGGTTGAAGAAGAGAAGGAAGAAAAGAACTGGAAGGGTATAGGAATTGCTTTGTTGGTGATTGTGATCGTGTTCAGCTGTGTGTCTGTTGCAGTTATTATTGTTACACCAGGTGAGTCGATATTTTTTATATCGTGTCTGTTGCAATTATTATTGATACACCAGGTGAGTCGATAATTTATACATTGTGTCTGTTGCAGTTATTATTGTTACTCCTGGTAAGTCGATAATTTACACATTGTGTCTGTTGCAATTATTTTTGTAACACCAGGTGAGTCGATAATTTATACATTGTGTCTGTTGCATTTTTTGTTTGTTACACAAAAAACTGAACTGATGTTTTTTACCTTGTGTCTGTACTTGTGGCCGCGTTCAGCTGTCGGTCTTATACAGTTTTTGTTAGAAAGGCCGGGTTTTCCATTTTTGCAGCCCATTTAGTTCGTATTGCCTCATAATTTATTGTGGTCTCGTTTACCCTTGTGTCTGTTTCAGGAGTTCTATTTACACTAGGTAAGTTATACAGTATTAACAATACTAAGAGATATCCATTAACTGTGTTACTGTAGCATCTAGAAGGGAGTGGGTATTTCCCTGTTTGCAGCTATATTTCTGGGGCATTTTTCATTGTTACACCAGATCAGTTAATTAAAATCACTCCATTTTTTACTGCGTGACAGTCGCATTAACAGTGGCATAGGATTTGCATCGCTGTTTGTTGCGATCTTGTGTTCCCATGTGTCTAACATTATATAAATTATATTGATACACCAAGCGATTTCACATTTGTCAGTATTCCATTTAATCTGTGTTTGATTGTGCGCTTAAAATAATGTACTTTGATGCGGCTCTTATGGTCTTCCTGAATCATCAAAAGCTAGAAAGTCGCTCTGAGATCAATAAGTGCATCGGTGAGAAGAGAACTGGATAAACAAATGAATTTAAAGTGTATGTCTGATGCATCCAGATGGGTATAACAAATTACCTTGATGGTTATTTATCAGCTTCTAGTTACTGCGTCTGCAAAATATAAATACTTACACAATGCTACGGTCACGTTATGATCTGTATGGAATTGTTTTGCGTAGTAGTTTTCACTGAATGTGTACCAGTTATCAAATTTGTTGTCGGCGATGTCTATGGTTATTAGCTGCAAGCGTTTTCATTGAGTGTTTTTTTTATATATACATGTATTAATAAAATTGTATCATTTGTAAAAATATAGTGTCCTTTGCGCGTATTCATTAGGTCTGAAGCTTGGGCGTGGACTTAAAAGTCTCCAATATTCACTTTGCCATAACTTTGTTAAATAGTAAATTTATACTGATCAAACCTACCTTGTTATCTGTAGATTCACAATAAACCATTATCCAAAGTTTCATCAGAATCTGTGCTAAACTTAAAATGATGTAAAACTTTAACATTTTTTTATTGTCAGACTTAAAACGCTGATGAATATAATTGGGTCTGACGTTTACGAGAATCTGTTGCATTTTCCAGTAAATGATCACTTGCCAAAATATCCTATGTGTCTCTTATTTAAATGTTATGACAGCATCATCACTGCACTAATTATTGATAGTACATTTTTTTGTAAAAAAAGTTCGGTACGCAGACGAAATTATGACATGTATGAGGTAGATGTAATTTTGGGTGTTTAATGATTTACAAAATCTTTATTCTGTGACCATTACTATGCACATCTAGTACGGAAAAAGTGTGAACTTATTCTTTTACGTCAGGTAACGGTTTATTTTGCGAAAGAAGCTGGGCCTGTGGTTAAAATTTTGTTGTAGTCATCCTGTATGGCCTAAAACGAAGACAAACTCAAGCTTTCTTAAAATAATTATTGTGTGTTTTACCAATTTAAATGACATACATTTTAAGCAAAATAATAAAACAAAACTCAATTCAAAATACAAAGTAAATTTCTTGTAGAAAGCAATTAATCATTTTCAGATATCATTAATTTGAAAATATTCTAAATCGTGTTAGCCATATAAGCCGCTTGAACTTTGTCAAACATTTTTCAGAGGAGGCGATTGTGAGAGAAGGAGACAAGCTGAAGCTGGAGGAATTGGTAAAAGGAGAGTATGAACCCTATGTGGTAGAACCGAGATGGTCGAAAGGTAAAACAATTAATAAAAAATTGCATTATTTTAACGAGTTGACACTTCAGTCAGCTGTAATTAAATGAAAATATTAAAGAAGTTACAGTTTCATACTTGTATACTTAATAAGTTAATCGCAAATACATACATATAGGAGTTGCTTTAATATCGAACCTGAAGAGCAGGCTCGGATGTCTTGCTCCTGAGAAACGACCACACAGTAACGGGAGTTTGTTTCTTATTATATCCTATTTTTGATTTGTGCAACGAAAGCTGTGCTTTCCTAGCTATGTTATTATGCATGTCATCTAAACAGCGCCTGCTTAATCTGTCTTTAACATAGAATTAAAAACCTTACGGAATTTTGAAACGTGGCAATGAATAGAATCCGTATAAGAAAATTGAACTGGAAATCGTCCTGACTGTGTGTATACTTTCTATTCTGCTACAAGTACAACGGCCTTATCGAATTTCTAACTGTATGAAAGATTACATAATTAAGTTATTAACGTGTCAGTTCGAATGTAATAAGACACAGGAATTCTGAAATTGCCTGCCTACAATTTGATATAATCACGCAAAGAACGAAAAGCGTAGATATATTTTGACATAACGTAATCCGAGATATATAGGTCTAGAAATATACTACGTAAAAAGTTCCTTTATATTCGTATCTGTCACTCGAATACATATATCAAGCTGTTTTAATCTGTACACATAAATAGAAGAACTGAAGTATTCCTTTAGGGCTATTGGTGTTTAGAACATTCGTCCTGTACAGTAGATTGGTAAGGGCGAAAGTACGAAAATACGATAAAAACGCGAAAACACGAATATCAGCACTGAACTTTCGCATCGTGTTGTTGCGTTTCCACATCCCCCCCCCCCCCCCCCCCCCCCCTGCAATATCGCCCTTCGACCTAAGGGAGATTTTACATTATTACGATGCAAAAACGCTGTATGAACATTTTTTTCGTAATATCGGGCATAGAGCGAAAGGACCAATTCACGAATATACGATGCCGAAAACGCGAAAACACGGTTCAGAAATGCAATATCAACATCATATTTTCACTGTTCGTAATTTCTTTTTGAAGTCGAAAGAAAGATAGATCGATAATACGATGCAAGAAACTCGAGAACAAGATACGATAGTGTTCTCGCATCGTATCTTGTCTTTTTTCCATCTTATTATTGCAGCTTCGCCTTATCAATCTAAAGCTCGACAACAGTGACCCTATCGAAACGACGTTATTGCCTTTAATAATACTTATTTCAATCTTTCCTTTTGTAATCATTGTGTGGGTGAAATAAAGTATGTTTGTACTGCAGCTTTTCCCATCCTTTCTCAAACTGTATGTTCCCAGAGGATATAATTGTTATTTAAATCAACGAATTTTATTATTTGACTGTCACAAAGCATTTCGAAATTTCTAATAACTTCACAAATCGAGGTGTATTTAAGGGATGTAATTTTAAACCTAATAAGTAAGAATAACCAGTCTTATTTTCTCGAAAAATATTTTTAAATTTAAAAAATACTAGATATTAAATTATGAATATTGAAACCAATGTTTGCACTCTTTATCCTGTAGATGAAATTTGTATTCAGTGCTGTTGTATGCGTGAAGAAAATTAAACTATGGTATCGTACCAGTAGTTGCAATGTTTCACGATATTTTACAATCAAGTGTATGATGTCTGCCTATCTTACAGACGGACGACATCTGATGTACAAGACAAAAGATAACGAGCTCGTGTATTTCGAGTGCGATACCAACTTTTCTACAGTTTTCCTGGATAGCTCGCCATTTGTAAGTATACAGTTTCTGTAGACATTTATGTTAAGTCACTCTGAATTGTCTATTAGCCGGCATGTTTTAATGAATATTTGGACAGTTCGATAATATTTACATAATTTGATCACGGTCATCACACACTTATGCTAAAGCTATTCCTCGACTTCTTGCCAGTTCTTCGCGCCCTTATAAAAGTTTGTGGATATCTGGGTCAAATCATGTAGTCTAGATTTTCGAATTGGATAGGGAATTCATTAAATTATCCAAACTAACGGACGATTATACTGCCATTCAGCATAGTTAACTCTTTGTTGACATAAGAGTTTATTGTTTGTTATTGTTAGCTTATTTATAGTCACCAACGGTTACCCATTTTGGCTTCTCCATCAAAAGACTGTAAGAGTAATGTTAGTGGGAAGATAGTGCAAGATACAGAACACCCTTCAATGCCAGAAGCTCATCCGGTTATTTAGCGTGCCAGGTGTAAAGTACTTACTTACTTACAAGGGATTCTTATCCCAATGTAAGTAACCTTTAGTTGGAACAACGTGGGCGTTACCACTGGACTAATACGTGCGCTTAAATTGACTTATTAGAATTTATTACCGATCAATGTTAAATAAATTGGATTGAACCGTTATCGACGAGGGAGAAACATTTATTCAATGTGGCATATACGGGAAACGTAGAAATTATCAAACTAGACATTACTGAATTAAATAAAATGGCAACAAGTGCAGTACCTCAATATAACTTAATATATAGAAAATTGGTTACGTTATTAAGTGAAAACTTTGCATGTTATAAAACCCATCATCAAAGAAAGTTAATTAACTGTACTGTAAAAGGTCAGCTGCTGCAAATGATCCTGTGAATTTAAGCACTTTTAATTAAAATGCAAAAAGTTTAGCTAACAATTGATTCTTCTTGCGTATCAAAAAACTAAGGCTCATAATCGGTTTAGTGCACTTTCTCTAGAGCAAATATATAGTACAGAGTTGTCCTCCTTTTATAAAGAATTGTATGTAATGAGAGTTGAGGTTCGTATGGGGTGCCGCTGTCAGAAATTAAGTTGTATATATGTACATGACTGTTTTTATGTACATGACTGTTTATATGCTCTTGACTGTAATTATGTACATGATTGTTATTATATACATGACTGTTATTATGTACATGCCTGTATATATATGTACATGACTATAAATATGTTCATGACTGTAATTATGTACATGACTGTGTTTCTTGTAGAATGAGTTCAGCACAAAACAGTACATTGTATCAGCAGACAGAAGTTTCATCTTGTTTCCATATCATTCAAAAAGGGTAAGTATCTTGTTTCCACAGAACACCACACAATAAAGAATAGGTTTCTTGTTCCAATACCATACAGAAATCTGTACCATATGAAAAAGAGGTAGACTAAGTATTTTGCTCAATACTATGCTAAAAAAGTAATAATCTTGTTTTCTCACCATACAAAAAGGGTACGAGTTTTACTTTCATGTCTGAAGAAAAGAGTAAGTATTTTTCCACATCATGTCAAAGAGTAAGTATCTCGTTTGAATAACATATATAAATAGAGTGCATATCTTGCTTCTGTGCCATATGAAAACAGTAAATGCTTTGTTTCAACAACACAGAAAAGGAGTACTAAGCCTTTTGCCGTACCAATACAAAATGAGTTAATAGATCTGTACCATAACAGTCAAACAGTAGACATTACGTTTTCGTACCGTACAAACATTTTAAGAAATACAGGTCACATTCCAATATTGATGATGGATAAAATAGCTTGGCTTTTCTCCTTTTTAAGGTAGTTCTGCACGGTCGAATCGATTTTTTTCTACATTGTAGAATTTGATTAAACTTTGATTTTTGAAAAATTCAGAATATACTTATAAAATTCAGCAAATAAAAAAGATAGGGTCGTATACTTGATTTTTTTTTGCTAGACTGATTTGAACAGTTTGGACCTCACGCAATTTTCCATAATTGGGGTCAATGGAAAAATCATAACTTTCGTAACATTTTCGCGAATTCTCGAGGGGACAGGATCACAGAAGCGTTCGCTTCGACTGTAGAATGAATGCAAGTCAGACATTAGTTTAAAGTATTTAAAATATTGTTTCTATTACGTATATTTTTTTCATATTCTGTCTCTAACTCATATTGAAATTTCACTGTCCCGAACTTCGACACCTAGAAATCATCGAAGAATGGAACAGAACAAACCATTCTTTAAGCCTCTACAAATTATCTTGTCAACTAATTTAGGTGTGTGCATATTCATTCTGAATTGTGGTGACGTAATTGATGAATATATAAGGGTAATGCCTTTCAATTTTATGCATTTGTCATCCTTGCAGATATCTGAACATTTGAGTTTAACAAAGCATAAGCTCTATGATACAGACACTAGATTGTCACGTGATCTGCATGGTCCACACGGACAAGAATTTCAGTATGTTACGTGGACAAAGAATGGACAGGGATTGGTAAGACATTCACTAAATTGACTGTTAAATAAAACTGTCAAAATTTGCAAAATTTAATCGCTATAAGATATTTTATTGAAACTATTTTACGACCTCTATCAAGAATGGTATAAGCTGGCGCATGCGCATGAGACAAACAACGTCTCTTGAGACGACTAGCTCTCTGTTTGATGGATATTGAAAAAACGTTTCGAGAAGGAAACGACGTCTGCATCTTTGAAGAGCACTCATGGGAAATTTATGAAACACAGTAAAATATAAATAAATAATACAATCTAAATTTACCTATAAGTGATGACATAAGGAGTTTGTTCTCTCCTGTTATCTTGATCGGAGATAGAGACAAAAGTTACAGTTAGAAGAATATTGCGTTGGCCCACATCTCAGCATACATTTCCCTAAATATCTGTAAATTCAACAAATGTGATATTCGTCGGATAGATTCTTTTTCCAAACGGTTGGACGTTATTCTATCCCTGTGTTCAACAATTTAACTTTGATCCTCCCCCATCTTTGAAAATAATTGCGGCATACAGATTCATACCCAAACAAATTAGTAAATATTTGGTTACTATCTTGTAAAGATAAGTGACGCCATTCTATTAAAACATAGTCATCTTTGGATAATTATATGACACAGCTTAATTAGGTTATAATGTACTTTCTAATTATTTTATCTACATGGTAAAGCAATTGTTACCTAAACGTATTGTCTCTCACAATGTATTCCTATTATAGGTTGTTGTTCAGAAGAACAACATTTATTTCAAAGACTCCTTCGCTGCAGCAAGATCACCATATATGCCTATAACAGGGAGTGGTGAGGAGGGTAAAATTTATAATGGAGTCCCGGATTGGCTATATTCAGGTAGATACTAGTATATTGACCTGTTGTCTCAACTTTGTTTGAGGCCAATCGTTTACCTAAAACATATTACTCGAATTAAAAATGTCTGTATATAAGTTTCGACATACTTCTTGAATTACACGTAGATATGTGTAATATATATACAAATAGATAAAAGATGATGGACTGCTTAAACGTTTATAACATTCTATCTGTGTTTATAGAGTGACGTGGTTATAGATAAATAACGTTCACTTTAAAAGCATTATAAAGCAAGTTAAATGATTAATTCATAATACGGAAAAATTCAAATTTCAAGCGATGATTATATCATTCTTATATTATGTCAGATGTGTCTTAACAAAAATGTATTTATCTCTATTTCAGCAGAAATTTTGAAATCTGACAACGCCATCTGGCTTTCACCAAACGATGACTTTCTTGTATATATAGAATTTAACGACATAAAAGTTGAAGATATGTCACATACTACATACGAAAACCCGACCAACCTCTACCCAGACTCCATCAAACAAAAATATCCCAAGGTTGTACTTTCTTTTTTTTTACCTTGTTTGTTTTTGTATTTTTGTATCTTCACAGTTAAGCTAGTTGATCCGTTATCATGACAGTCGGCAAATTTTCCGTATGCGAATTCGGTATTTTCCGGAAATATATTAGCTCTCTGAGCTACTTTACGTCCGAAGAGTGCCGAATGAACTAACGAGACAACGTAATAATACGACAGTTGCCGAGTACCATTACAATAGATCGTGTACTACCAACTTTTGCTTCGTTTTATACAGTTTTGTATCGTATCGTAGCGCTAGTTTCCCCTTTTAAAGCTATATCAAATCATTTACAAATACATGATCTGAAAAACATAAAATTTACTCCGGCGGTGAGATTATGTATTGACAAAATACGTGAAATTTCTCTTAACAAAGAAGATGATACCCTACCCCTTTAACTCTTTTACATTTTGTTTACAAATTTGACAAAACCTGATAATTTTCTACTCGATATTCTGTCAGTAAAAGGAAATCGGTTGAAACGAGAAACAAAAATATATCCTTCTATAAATATATCCATGTCTTTCAAATGATACTTCAAAATTTGTTCGGTGTACAATTAGATGTTCATATTTTGCTTCCATTATATTTACACATATTTGGTGTTTTGTAGTTTGGTACAACGAATCCTTCTGTACGTTTGAAGATCTACAACTTCCGGTCGAACATGACCTTGACACTTTCACCGCCACCAGCTTTCAAAAATAGGTAATTTTCTAAAACCCTTTAAAATTCACGGTATTGTTGAATTACTTGATGACATCAATACATTTATTAATGATTTAATAGAAATATGTTCATGGATCTCTTAAATACATGTAAATGTCATCAGCGATATAAAGTACCGTAGATATTTATTTATAGTATTTAACCTTTAGCTTAGTGGCGGCAAATGATTCTGCCTCTGCGACCAGTGCAGACCAAGATCAGCCTGTACGACCATGCTCTGCACTGTTCGCTATTCAATCATTACATCATTTTCATTGAACACCCCTTATAATAATAAATGGTACTGGCGAAATTGAATGGTGAACCAGTCCAGTTAGAAAATTTATCAGGGTAAAGGTTAATGTATATTTCAGAGATCACTACATCACGTCAGTCGCGTGGAGAAACAACGCTAGTTTTGCCGTTGTTTGGATGAATAGGGAGCAAAATACTTCAATAATCACCATTTGTGATGCTGCAAAGGCATTTTGTTACGAGGTAACATATTTGTACTATTAGATTAACAGCAACCGCGCATTTTCTTTTACAAGGTACATTGAGAAATTCTAATGATAAAACTTAAAACCAATAATCAATATAGTTGTTCATTTTAGCGCTCACTACAGTCCAATTATATTGATAATGTCTACAAACTTCAAAACTGTTTCAGTTAAAGTTGGGCTGTTTTGCCAAGGTGGGAATTTACCCCTCAGGCTGTTCATTAAATGAAAACTTTCTCTTTGCAGAATCTTGCTACGGAAGTAAGTTTAGGCTGGATGGATGCGGTAAGTTATTTAGCTACATATCCGACATAGCATTTGAATAAAGAGTATAAAGATATTCAAACTGTACTGCTGACAAATTAATACCTGTCTGTCCTTTGTCCTCTATGTCTATTCAAGAAAAAAGTACGTTTTGTACAACACACATTTAAACCTGTCTCTAAAGACCACCCTGAGAAATGAAAAACAGTCTTCATTCACTGGTTGTCTCTCAAAACAAGTTGTGTGGTTAATCGTAATGAGAAAATAGGGCCGTTTATAAACTGACGGTCTTTATGTCGAGACGGGATATAGAATGGGTTGGATTCTGTTTTCATTGCCATGAACTAACTGTACTTTTCATAAACAACTTTGATAGATGTGAAAGTTATTTCGAATAGCATTTTTATATAAGTACGGTATTGTAATAATACTATACTGTCTGAAAATAAGCATGACAAACACAAACAATCCAAATTTATAAATTAAATATACCGTTCATTCGTCTAAAATATAGCTTTTTTTTCACAAACGGGTTGTACAAAACTGTATTCAACTGTTGTTGGACATTGAAAAAAAGGACTACTTTAGTTAAAAATGACGTCAGAAGTTGAGTAATAATTGCATCTCGGGGTTCTATGAGTCAAGAAAAGGCACTGTTTATAACGAGGTTTTAGTCATATTTGCCTTAGGCTAGATTTTTATATATATTCTAGAAGTAGGTACAGGTATATGATAAAAGGGTTATGATTAATCAATTAATCGATCTGCATTGATGTTTTTACATTTCGTATAGGCAAATAGTTGTAAAAGGAACTTTTTGATAATCATATTAATCAATTCTCTTTTCAGATTGATACATTGGTATTCACGCCATCAGGAAGCCACTATTTCATCAGTATTCCAAGACGGGATTCTAATGGAAAACTTGTAAAACAAGTACTTATGGTAGATGCCACGGTGAATATTAATGTAAGACTCCATTTTTGATTATCACGGATACTGTCAAATAATTAATATTCACGAGGGACTGATTTTCGTGGATTTCGTTTGTTGAGACAGTCCACGATATTTTCTCCAAATGAAATTCCCGCTCATTTTATATAAAATCCACGCACTCGTACTCCCACGACATAGCCATTTTTATTAAAGCAAGAAATTTCATATCCACGAAATAAAATGATACTGCAGTATATCTGTTAAGTCATCTGATAAGTCATTCAGATTGTTAAAAACATCGAAGAACAAAATGTGACATGTGAGATGGTTTATACTGTTATGGGTTCGTATAGTTTATGTTTTGTATTTACACTGTTTAAGGTGGTGTAAATCGATTGAAGAAATTTTACTTCTTAAAATCGTTCGATGATTGAACTATTTTCATTATTTTTTAAGGTAAACAAACTTAAACAATACAGCTGGTTCGATTAAATAATTTCTCTGTAGATAATTTAATAACAAAATGATGCAAGTATATTGAATAAAATATCATATCTATAATTGACATTTAAACTTATATATACTGGTGGTAGTTAAAGTTCATTGAGATTTACTGGGTTAAAAATTTAAATTAACATGTTTGATTTATAGTTCTAGGTTACTTAACTTTAAGTCATATTTCTGTTTAGGTTACGAAGATCCGAGGACGCACATTATTTCTGTCAACTGGTGACATCGAAGTTGAAAATGTCGTTGGATATTTTAATAATTCTGTGTAAGTAAAATGTTTACCATGCAGTAGTTCATTGAAATACATGTATAATGGTATAAGTACTAATAAACTTTGATAATGTGGCAGTTGACCTCAATACAGTCGACACTGTTTATTTTCCAATACAGGTAAATCAAATATCTACTTTACAATAGATCTATGACGGATTATCTCTGAACACCCCTGGACTTACTGGACTCAACTGCCACATTATCAAAGTTTATTAGTACCGCACAGTATTATGACGTTTTTATTTTTAGCAACATATAAATAAACAATCAGTCCTTAGCTATATCGTTTAAAAGGAAAGATATTAAAAGTAAGATCAATAGTTGGCTTGATGGCGCAGTAGGTTGAATGGATAGACATGTAATTATTTTGTAGTAATTGTTTTGATGGTTCGAACCTTGCATTCGTCATTTTTTTTTCTATTTTTCATTTATTTTATATACTTTATGTATGTTTGTTTTTTCCGATTTCTAATTCATTCACGAAAGCCTCGAACACATTGGATCATTTTAAAGATGGGGCTTTACAACATGATTACGTGTTAACAATGACATTTATAAGTTAGTGAACAAGTAAGAACTAGATTAACAGACTTTTGTTGCTTTCGTTTGATCGTATTGAAAAAAAAATGCTTTCAAAATACTTTTTAACGGGTCCGGGAATCGAACTCCCGACGAAAAATTATAAGACGGATAGCAATACCGCTCGGCCAACGAGGATTTACTATTTGCAGCGTAAACGTTGTGTATTCACTTTAATTTATGCTATTGTTTTGTTTGTTCAAATTTCAAAGCGCCTAATTACTGTGCGATATAGTGGACGCAACTTGACCCCGATGGTTGACCTTTGCATTATAATACATAATAAGGCACAACCAATTATTGAAAAGGAGTGTACGTAAAACACGAGCTGCACGAGAAAAAGGAAATATAATTTTGTGTAAATATAAATTAGTGTATTGGAAAGTTTTAATTGATCAAATGAAAGTATATATACTTTGATACTGCACTGTATACAAACTAATTCCATATAAATATACACGGCTACCCTAAACACCCTTGATTTCTATAATGAAATAACCGATATGAATAATCAGCCTAAGGTCAACCATCGCGGTCAAGTTGCGTCTACTTTTTTTTTATACCTATACAGTTCGATTACTAGGTCACACGTGTTTACACATTTTCAAACCAAATTTTCTCTACTTGCAAAATGACCTTTCTACTTTTTGATTATGTTTTGTTTTAGCTTAAGCTCACGTTTTTCTTATACAAGACAAATTAAAATGTGGAACCCTGACTTAAGGTTACAAAACGCAATCTTTAATGTTTACAAACATGATGTTTACGAAAACGGACTGTAGAATATAGATCCTGTTTATGGAAAATTTAATACCTGTAATTATCGTCCAGATGAGTTCCAACCGACTAGAGAGGGAAATATGCGAATAAAGTACCATTTTAGAAACTGAACTCTGTAATAGTTTCATAGACACATACAACGATCTGACAGTTTATCTAATTTTATCAATATTCAATGGAACGCTTTGGTGCAGCAATATTTACAAATCAGTGCGTTTCTCAAATTCTCATCAATTTTAATGACCCGAAAGCGGAGTAACACTAGATTTACTGTTTGTTCACGTCGTATGAGATACGCGCATATCACCGAAAGTTGTGAATGTCCAATTGTGATGCGAATTTCATTATAGGTTATTAGCGTTGTATCGGGAAATATGCACGAGATCTTCGGCGGAAATATTGCGCGACTTTAGGAGCGCAATATTCTTCCGCTGAAGAACGAGTGCATATTTCCCGATACAAAGATAATAACCTTTTTATTACATACGCATCTACACGTATAAATATAATGTAAATATCATATTAAATATGTTCAATAGCCTGAATAGGATTGACAATACTAAACTGAATAGAAAAAATAGTGCAACGACACACACTTGAATTACGTCACGCACCTGATATGAACATCAGGCGTCAGTGTATGGAAAAATATTGACGTTTCTGGTACCAGTGTAACTTAACGGGGAATAGAAACGAGTATGTAATAATGTTTACTGTTCCAATACCGTCGTTAGTTGACAGCTATGTTTCTTTTTCTCAGAGATTTATATCTTTTTAACAGTTACCTTGCTAAATTTCTATAATGAACTTGTCCATCTTTCAATTTGGACTGTGCCATTATCTGTTTAAAGGGGTGCTTACCAAAAAGATACTGACTACTGAACAGTGCAGATCTTGATCAGACTGCATAGATGTGCAGAGGCTGATCATGATCTAAACTGTTCGCAAAGTCAGAATCAATCATGTCCAGCATGAGAGGGTAGAACTTTACAAACATGACTAAATTTAAAGGAAAACATGCGTTAATGTTACAACGAATATGAATCACGGTTTGAATGATTTACATTGGATGGCTGTGTTTAAAGTACTTGTAGAGGCCAACCACTTAAAACATGCTCGTATATTCCATATGTTAATGGGACCTGTTTAACCACGATTTAAATTCTAAAGGAAATGAAGACAGTTTGTTGCTTCAGTAACATAAAAATACACATTCTTGCTGGCACAATTATTACGGTACCTATAAAGAGCATATATAAATCTGCATTTGGAGAGAATGCAAAAACACAACTTCTGTTATTAAAGTTACTGTATAATTTTGCAGATATGTGATAGGTGTACCACTTGCCAGTCCAAGTCAACGACATTTGTATAGAGTGACGACTGATAAAGATTCGCCCAATTTTCATCAACCTTTCTGTATTACATGTGATATTAACGAAAATTGTACATATGTGAATGCGAAGTTTGGACCCACCGGACAGTACTATATCTTGGAATGCCTTGGACCAGGAGTGCCTTATTACTCATTTTATGCAACCCCAGATACATATGGTACGAAAGTTTGTTAAACAATTGGTTGATACAGTTTATCTATTGTTCAGTGTTTCCTTAATTATACACTGGCGCTTAAAGATTAAAATTTCATTAACTCCTAGTGACTTGTATCTTTGCACAACTGGAGTTTGGTATGTTTAAAACAGTTCTAAAATGAAACTGATCTCAAGAGTTCGCAGAGATAAAAAGAATGATTCCAAAAATTCAATTTTGCCAGAGGTTCGATTTGTGTTCCTCTGGAATTAAGACGACGTCATGTTTATTGACAGATTACTCTATTCATAACTTTCAATGATGAATCTAGTGTTCCTTCTTCGAGGATGACAAAAGTAAAGGGTTTTCAATATAGATAAACTATTGGTATGTGGTATATATAGAAATGAAAACACAACTGCATCTTTACCCGTAATATTATCAGCAAGCATTACACTACATAATGTTTCTATAAATAGCTGACATGTACTAGGGTACTATACTAAACCTAGTTCTGAGAAATTTAAACCCAGCAACATCTTTATGCATATACGAGCAAAGCAAAATATTATTATAGGTATATATAGTGTTACTATAAATAGCATACTAGAAATATACCAAACAACTTGTTACGAAACCAAGTTCTGGTGCAGCGCAGCTTTGAATTTCATAAATGTAAATAATTGCAAGTCCACTTTTAACTACAGTCACATCATTAGAAGACAATAGCGACCTTGAGCGACGACTGTCTGAGAAACTTTTGCCAAAAAATGAGTTCCTGAATATCTCATTACCAGATGGAAATTGTAAGTAAACAGAATTTTATTCTCTGTCTTAACTGCTTAATGGTCGCAATTTATTCGTCCCTTAAAGGTGATAAAAGACGCCGCTAATTCTAGGAATCTTAAATGTAGACGGATGAGAAACTCTCAACCGTGTAGTTTAATTTCACTCATTTTCTGGCGCGAGTTTAAATAAGGTTGTTCAACTTCTTATGGAAGCCCTGGAGGGACAATTGATTTCCGTACTTCCCACTTCTGACTTCTAACTTTTGCACATCTGACATCCAACTTCTTGACTTCCTACTTCCTGTTTCTAACTTCCACACTTCTAACTTCAGCACTTCTGACTTCCAGCTTCCTGACTTTCGACTTCAGGAAGTTGGAAGTTAGAAGTGCGTAAGTTAGAAGTCAGAAGTACGGAAGTTAGAAGAAGGAAGTAAGAAGTCAAGAAGTCGGAAGTAAGAAGTCTGGAAGTTGGAAATCAGAAGCCGAAAGTCAGGAAGTTGGAAGTCAGAAGTGTGGAAGTTAGAAGTCAGAAGTGCGGAAGTTAGAAGTAGGAAGTAGGAAGTCAAGAAGTTGGAAGGGAGAAGTGCAAAAGTTAGAAGTCAGAAGTGGGAAGTACGGAAATCAATTGTCCCTCCAGGGCTTCCATAGCTTCTGTTGCCTAAACATCGTTCGACGAATATCATTATATATCGGAACTAAGAAGTAAAAAATCTGACAATCATAACAGATCTGATCTTAATTAAACATTCGGATATTAATACGCAATGTCTGCACAGCCATATGTACCTGGAATTTATTTGTTCAAAAGTTCAAAATACATTGGACAGTTTATTCATATCTGTTGTGATTTCTACCATTTCTGCAATATTCTTGTGTATATCTTTACAACAACTGATTTGTTGCATATACACGGGGCAAGAGTGTATGTCTATATTGGGTCCGCAATTGAATTAGCATATCTTACAAGTTTTAAGCATATTTTTCATATTCTCAACACATACAAATCCATCTAGTTTTCAAATTCCACAGATAGGGAAATAAAAATAGTTTATCTACGTTCATCTTTAAAATAATGAGGATATCAGTATGATCAAATATACACTCTTTTGTTTTGAGTTGTACAAACATATTAATATGCTCTTTCATTTTCAGCTGTACTCAAATATGTGCTATTTCTTCTCAGTTGTACCTATACATTATGCTATTTCGTATTCAAATGAACTCAGATATATACTCTTTTATATCTAGTTGTACTCAAAGATTATGTTTTTTCGTTTTCAGTTATACTCAAATGTATGCTCTTTCATTTTTCCGTAATACTCATATAAATTTATTATGATCTTTCATTTCCTGCGGGTTTTTGTTTTCAGTTGTACTCAGCAAATTGATACTGCCTCCAGTTCTGGATCTTGAGGAACTTATACAGTATAATGTAATTGTTGTTCCGTGAGTAGTTTCATATTGTTTCATGTTTACATTTATTAGTATTTTTAAAAAAATCAACAAAAATATCTATAAATTGCTACACTAAACTATTAGACTTATTTGCGGGCATTATTTGGTTAGTCCCGCTAGGTACTAAATGAATAAAATTAATAAAGTGAGATAAAAAAAAATACGTTGATTTAGATAATAATGATTAAATATCTATAAATCTATAAACCTTAGACACTTAAAAGAGCATGGGACCAAGTATAGATCCTTGTGGATTGCCACTTTTTATTGCGTTAGGTTTTCATTTACGGACAAACCTGTCTGACAAGGCTACGTTAGGGAAATTTAAAAAGGTGTCTTTGTTGATAAGTAGTCTCTCAACAGAAGTACATTTACACTGTTAAGCGGGAGGTGAAACAGTGGCCTTTATAAACAGGTTTGATAGTAGTGACCTTTATTCTGGGTTGTCTTTACCACATTGACTCTAAACAATATGTATCTAAAATATACATAGGGCGTATATCGTCACCTTAGCGCAATAATTAAATAAGCCCTTCTTTAAGTCAATGGATTCATGCACTTTTTGCACTGGGGTGACGATATCTTCTGATGTTTCATTCATTAAAATTTATGGATTGAAATTCATTGAAAACAAAGTCCAAAGTTTAATATTTTGCAAAATCTTACCATTGACTCTCTAATGGAAATAGAGCAAACCGTTTTGACTTTCATTACAGAAATGATGATACTGGTGAACAAACAGTAACGGATAAATTTTATTTGGGCTGGGAGCATTTCCTGTCCAGTTTTCACAGTATTATTATTGCCAAAATTGACACAAGCGGCTCCAGTGGAAGGGGGGAGAACTGGAGAAAAGCTATTTATAGAAATATTGGTGCCAGAGAAGTGGACGAGATACTTGCTGTTGTACGGTAAGTATGAAAAAGATATCACATACTTTTTTTTCTAATTGCTTACTAGACAATAGTCAAAACAAGACAGTATACTCGTCAGTTTTGAATCAATGTAGAGGTTTCTTAGTATTAGTCAGGCTACTACCGAATATTCAGTAAAAATTGCAATACTTTTCTTTATGTCTATTTTTCACGTTTACTTATACAGTAAACTTCTGTCCTCGGCCCTGATTATGCTTAAAGAGAAGGGACACACTCATGCAAACTTTGAACAGCTTCAAGAGTTATCGCCCATAAACAAATTGAATACAGACTAATACATGGGTGCAGCAGAACATGTCTGGTTCGTTGTGTTTTAGCAAGTACCTTGTTCGGTGTGATTATCGAAAGCAGATGGAAGAGTATATATCTCTATAATCATACGATTGATAAATCTTTATTTCCGGACTATTTCTGTATAAATAAGATTATAAGTTATTATCACAAAATGTTCTACACTGCTAGTAATTCTGTCATTGAACAAACTATGATACAGGGACTCTAAGGAGAAACAAGCACCATTGTTTTAGCTACAGAAATTTATATTTTTTTCAAAACATATTCATCTTACCACAACTGATATGAATAATTAACAAGTTTATAAAATTTTAATTTGTCTTTGATTTTTTTTTCAGATCATTAAAATCTGTTACATATGTCAACGAAGTGATGGGGATCGTTGGAAAGGTACAGAATGATATTGTTTATTTCAAAGATATGCTATGCGCATTTTTCACTGAAATAGTTTATTTTAACTTTAAATGTAAATATATGAACTAACTGTGTTTTAATAGCTACATTCGCAACGAAATGTCTAAATAGTAAATAAATCATATAAATAAATAAAAATAATTTGCTAAAACGCTTTTTCAGTGATAGTAGGCATTTATAGTATGTATTATATACCTATATAAATTCTGTCAAAAATGCGGTCAGTATCGTACGAGTAAATATGAACAGGCAAAAAAATCCTTATTGTACCTTTTGTATTGTATGTTGCCGGACAAGTGCCATTTAAATATGTGTGACCTGACACAGTTCTATAAATAGCGCACATAATACTTCACTCACTTCCATTTTAACATCGATAAACATTGATCATTGAAGATTTCGTTCGATAACAAAATAACAAAAGAAAGATAGAAGTATATGATAACAGGGTCATTATAACAGTGGATAAATCTGGAATTTTTATCCGGCACTCGTGGATTGTTTGCGCGCCTTGTGAGATCTGATCGGGAAAATCCATTCGAGCCGAATACAGCATCCAAATTCGAGCTACTAGTTCGACCAACGCGTTTTTTACTTGAAAATGCCGTGAAAGTCGAAATGCTATTACACCATCGTATAGCATCATTTCTTTCCAAGAACCTTAAACTTGTAATAAAATCTCTAATTATGTTGTGTTTTATATTAAGTACTCACTAAGGATACAATTGAAATTATTTGTTGGCATATGAATATCAGTTATTACTTAAATTTAGGGATATGGTGGACATCTAGCATTATCAACTCTAAGTTCGGATTTCAACGACGTTCTCTCCTGTGGTGTGGCCGTTACCCCAGTAATAGATTACAGTTACATGGGTAAGTGAAGAGATTTTCAGTCAAATCCGCCCCATATTTCTCTTTCAAGTTCAGACTTCACCGACATTCAGTTTAATGTGTGGCTGTTACCTCATAAAAAGATAATAGCTATATAGGTAGTGGAATGCACTGACTATGTTGTTATGTGACAGCTACTACCAATGTTTCCCTTTTATGTTCAGACTTAAACAATATTTTACCTTGTGGTGTAGCTGTTACCCCAGTTATAAAATGTACTGGTAAGTGATCAGGTTTAATGCATCTGATAACTGACATGAATTGATGTTTGTGGTTTGCAGTCAGATTGTAATAAGTGTGCCGAAATGTAAAAATTCTGCTGAACTTTACAATAAACTTGCTCAAACAATGTCATTGTTTATAGTGCATGTAATTATTATTATTATACCAGATTTGTTGAGCGCCCTTTTCATATGGAATATACGTTCAAAGGCGCTTTACAGTTAAACATGTGGCACATCGCAGATATGTAGGAAAATAACAAAACATGACATATGCAATCACAAAACTGAAACTGAACAATTTGATTAAACACCTTTTTTATAAATGATATAATGGCGTTGAACATAATAATAAAAAATAATAGTCATTACAACAATATCATAAATGAACAATGACAATATTTACAGCCTTATTGTAACAAACAGCCATGACCGCACCCCCACCCTTGAGGTCGTTTTACCCCTATTGCCAATACCAGTGCTTTAAACACCTGGTACGCCCATACGGGCTGCATATAGAGGTTCAACCTCCCGGTAAATGGGCCATCATGTACTGTATTAGATAGAAATACCACACACCTCAAGTGAAACTCAAGTCTTGCGAAAAACACACACATAGAACGTCATAACCCTTAAAATGTGACATGATGAAATAAAAGCTGGATTGTCAATTTAGTTAATTACATGATGAATTATACAGTTAAGAGATCTTCGTCAGCGACGACTGACTTGCCGTAGTTCCGTATTACAAAAATAACAATGGCATATTTATTATGGGTAGAAACAGTCACAGTTGGTATCTATGTGTTGTAGAAAAATTTGAAAAGGTGTGTTTTGAGAGCTCTTTTGAATAAATTAAGTGATAAATCTTTTCTGAGATTGTCAGGGAGAGAGTTCCATAGTTTTGCGGCGGAAACCCTGAAACTTCTATCCCCGTAGGTAACCAGTCGACTTTTTTGTGGCACAAGGGTTGTTGCTGCACTTGCTGACCTCAGATTTCTAGTTGGCACGTACACCTCCGGTAAGTCTCTCATATACACCGGCGACTGTCCATGCAAGGCCTTAAATGTTTGAATGAGAATTTTGTATTTGATTCTATCTTGTATTTGAAGCCAATGAAGATCTTTAAGGATTGGTGTTATATGTTCAAAACGGGTTGTTTTCGTAATAAGACGTGCAGCTGTGTTTTGGACATTTTGCAGTTGGCTCGTTGTTGATTTTGGCATGCCGTACAAAAGAGCATTGCAGTGATCTAATCGTGAGGACACAAGCGAGTTTATCAGGGTTTTTGTGGCTTCAGTTGTCAAATATGGTCGAATATGACCAACGTGTCGTATTTGGCCGTAACATGTTCGAGTCACAGAATTAACATGATGGTCCATCTGCATGTTAGAATCAAGCGTAGCACCAAGGTTTCGAACAGTTTTTGATGGTCTTATGCTCGATTCGCCAACTTTCAGTTCTAGATTTTCAACATGTTTGGAGTGTTTTGACTCGAAAAAAGAATTACTTCAGTTTTGTCTGCATTCAATTTTAACATATTTGAATTCATCCATGAGATGATTTCTTTTAGGCATTGTTCAACTCGTGTGATTGTGGCTGCCTTTGATGCTTGGTCAACTGGTTTAAACGATAGATAGAGTTGGGAGTCATCTGCATAAAAGTGGTGGTTTAGACCGTGGTTTCTACAGATGCCATACTGTTTGGTAGCGTTTGTTAGATATGATGCACCATTGAAGGGTCTATCGACGATCCAATTATCGAGTGTAAAGGTGTAGTCATGTGTCATGACAGCGACAGGTCCAGATTCATCAGATGACTCACCTTTGGTAGGGTTGTCGAGATATGATGTCGACCTATTAAGCGGTTTTCGTTGAATGAAATTATTTCTGTTGTGATGGGTTTATTCATTGAATGACGTACGTCAGATGTTACTTCTCAAATCTTTGTTTCTACCACTTTCATCAAGGATTTTTTGAGTGAGAGTTAATTGACCAGATTGGTGAAACAGGTCTGTAATTCTTGAGTGTGTTTTGGTCAAGACTTGGCTTTTTTAGCAATGGTCTTATTCGTGATGTTTTAAATGATTCTGGCACGATTGCACTTTCTAGAGAGATGTTAACAATTTTCGTCAATATTGGGAGAAGTTCGTTTATACAAGATTTCAAGAGCCACGTAGGAAGAGGGTCTAATTCACATGACTTATTAGCTGACTTTTGAACAAGCTTTTTCACCTCCTCCTCTGTTACTGGACTGAAACTAGTCAAACGCGCGGTATCACATAGTGATATGCGTCCGTCTTCTGGAGTAAATGATCCATTCTGATCCTGGGATGCAATATTAGTTCTGATTTTTTCTATTTTATCTATGAAGAAATCATAGTTGTAGACATTTTTGATAAGTAGATCTGTCACGTTCAACACGTTTTCATATTTCTTCTGAAATTTAAAGAAACCTGATTGAAAGAGACAGTCGTAGCATATTTATGTAAACCCCTGTCACGAAAATTGTTGATTTAAGCTTTACCGTAACTGAAGGAATTTGAAAATGTTTCGAGGCCAACGCTATGCCTACCTTAAAACCGTAGCCTGCTCTGGCGGCAAGATATTCTGCCTTTGCGACCAGTGCAGACCAAGATCAGTCTATACATGCAGCCTGATCATGGTCTGCACTGTTCGCTATTCAGTCAGTACATTTTCAGTGAACACTCCTTTGAATAAGAAGTGGTGCTGCCCAAATTGAATGATGGACAAGCTCGTTATAGAAATTTAGCAGACTTTAAGGGTTAAACAAACGTTGTCTTACTTTTTTCCTTACATGTATTGACTGATGACATTTTCTTCTGTCTAAGTTACATAAATAAAAAAAAATCAGTATTGGCGATAATCATTTTATTCTCGTATATATTTTCAGACAGTTTTGTAACAGAACGATATTATGAGCAAGGAGGACACCATATCACTTCACACAACGTAAGAAATAAGTATCATTCACCCTTTCAATGTTTTATATGAGTTTGTCTTGTGATCTTGTTCATGTCAAAGAATTTTTGTACGACTGACATAGTGTAATAAACGAGAAAATGGCAATCGTGTGCCCATTCTTTAATTTGTATCTCAAAGAATTTGTCGTTACATTCTTATTCCTGTCAGTGTGCCACTTAAACACAAAATAAAAACGTATAAAACACATGCTAACCCCCTGTTATATCTGATTTTAGGAAATTAAACTGCTGAAAAACATCAAAAACATGCACCGGCACCATGTTCTGCTGATGCACGGGACACTTAACGGTAAGCTGTGCAGACCTTGTCACCGAAATATTAATAATTATGCAGATAGACAACGAGAAAAGGACACACAAAAACTCGTTCCATGGAGTGGAATCGCATCAATACAATTAAGGTCATGATATGTCATTCGAGATTTACTTGCGGCGTAATAACCCAAATGATCTGATTTCAAATCGTGTCGATACTGTTGAGGACACTTGACGACATTTAAGTCACTTGACGACATTTAAGTCAACTAGAGACATTCCGGTAATAATCAGCTGTCTTTCGTCACACAAGGGCGGGAAAAGGATAGTACTGTCAGACTTCCTAATATATTTCAAGCGGAGGTTTGAACAAAAAACGATGATGAGGTCATGCACAGTCGTCTAAGGACGGCCTTTTACGAGACAGAACACCTTGTATATAACTATCAAGCTATTGAAATCACTTTTGGTGTGTGTGTTCGTGGCCGATTTAAAAATAGAATTTAAATCTGAATAAGTGTTACCCCGGTGTTCTACTAAGCAAGTGATAATTTTCAAATTAACACATAAATGAAGACAGAATTAACATGACTAGGGAACTGCGAGAATAAAGTATGATCTCTTTGTCACCGTTTGTTTTATAGCTTGACTTAGTATGTATATTTTATGTATTTCAGATAAAATACATTTTCAAAACACTGCTCAGTACATCAAAGCTTTGATTGCTGAAAATATACGCCACGATATACAAGTAGGTAGTTTTATATCAATTCTGAAAGTAGATAAGACAGTATCTTAAGTGAACTTAATGATATAATAAGTTTTATTATATACCTATATAAATTCTGCAAAAAATCGGCTTG
The DNA here is from genome assembly GCF_021730395.1 of Mercenaria mercenaria. Lineage (NCBI taxonomy): Eukaryota > Metazoa > Mollusca > Bivalvia > Venerida > Veneridae > Mercenaria > Mercenaria mercenaria. Next base: position 45,823,469 of record NC_069378.1, read on the forward strand.
TATTTCACAATTAAATATGAACAGACAGACAACAATTCCGTATTGTACCTTTAAAATTCCGTATTGTACCTTCCGTATTGTATGCTGCCGGACTATTTTCATAAATATGCATGACCTGACACATTTCTATAAATACGCACATAAAAACTTCACTTAGTTCCATTTAATATCGATAAACTTTAAGATTTCGTTCAAGAACGAAACAAGAATCAAAATGGTAAAGGTATATAATAAAAGGGTCATTATAACAGTAGCTAGATCTGGGACTTTGTATTCGGCTCTCGTGGATTTTGCAAGGTCGGATCACACTCGGCGCTTGCGCGCCTCGTGAGATCCGATCTTGCATAATCCACTCTAGCCGAATACTGCATCCCAGATCAAGCTACTGTTATAATAACCCTATTGTATGAAAGAGCAATCTTAGGCATTTCAAAATTCGTTGTCTTTTAACAACTTCGTCATTGTACATATGTAATGAAATTTGCATAGTGTCAGTACGTAATTGAATAAACTCTTGAAAGTTTTACAGACCAACAAATTATGTTTTTAAGTTCATCTTTTATCGAACATTTGAGCCGTGCCATGGGAAAACCAACATAGTGGGTGTGCGACCAGCATGGATCCAGACCAGCCAAGCATCCTATTGGAATTGGAGAAACTGTTAGCGAACAGCATGGATCCTGACCAGACTGCGCGGATGCGCAGGCTGGTCTGGATCCATGCTGGTCGCACACCCACTATGTTGGTTTTCCCATGGCACGGCTCATTTACTAATTATTTAAACGTTCTTAATGGTGACCTTATATTACACTTGCTTTTTCTCCGTACCTTTAAATTAATATGACTTGCAGTGTCATTTGTTTAATCTGCCTTTGCACAACCACACTGTCAATTCTTTTATTGGTTTGATTAAGACAACACAATGATTTTTGATACATATTTCCGCATCACGGATTTCTTTGTTTTCTACTGCATTATGACTGTCAGTCTTTTGGCTGTGTTTGAGTTGCTCTTCGGATAATCTACTTTTACCTTTTATTTTCATCTCATTCAGATATATCCAGACAGTGCAGATTGCCTGGAAGACCCTCGCGTGAGACAGCATGTGATCACCAGCATAGAAAACTTCTTTGTCAATTGTTTTGGAATAGATCCTAATGCGGAACCGACATATTACAAGGAATACGAAGAAGAGGAATAAGTAGATGATTACTTAGAATGCAGACAACAGAGAAATACAATCCTTGTCTTGTAAAAGCGATGGTTTACTTCAAACTTATTCATTAAAGCGAAACTTGAATTCGGACATATTTATTAAAGGGATAGATTGCTTAGGAAATATTCGTTTAAGCCATTGTTAACTTAGGACATCGTTGTTACTTCGATGGTTCACTTCGGACATATTCGTTAATGCGATAGTTTACTTTGGACATAGTCGTTAATGCGATGGCTTACTTAGGATATGTTTTTTTCAAACGTTTGTTGTCTTCGGACATAACCATTTCAGCGATTGATTGTTCCATTAGGACTTTGCAGTGATAACTTCGGACATAATTATTCGAGCAACACACAGAGAGGATAGTGTTAGGACATTTGATAGTGAATTTCTGACCTTATGAAAAGCACTATTGTAGAGATGTACAGCAACTGCATACTGGCATGTTGATGTACAATACTTGTATGGTGAATAGATGATAGTTGGGGCTGCGAAAAGGAGCGTATTTAGTCAGGGAACAGATCAGCATTTATATTACAACAATTTAGAAATTAAATTCACACTAATCACTTATTGTTAAATCACTTGACATTTATTATCATTCAATTTGCTAATAATCATACATAACTCATTTCAAAGATTCATATTTGTGTTGTCAGTGTGCGGCACAATATTGTTTTTTTTTTAAAGACGTTATAACCAGGTACGAATAATCTATTGGTACTGTTTAAAAGATCAGTTAAAGAAACCGGTTAGTGCATTAATGTACGAGCATCTTCACTATTATTTGCAAGTTAAATGATAGTCTATGTTAAGATTTTGTGTTTTGTTCACAGGAGATAACTCCAGAGGCTACACAAATTTTGTATAATCGTGTCTCTTGTCTTCTCAATAATCAGAGCCAAGACTGAAGAAGTCAAAATAATTATTATATAACAGAATTATTCTTTCTAAAAAAAGATTATCTAGTCGGAAGTCGGACTAGTTAAATGAATACATTGTCAGCTTACATTGATTTTCAATTACTCACAAGATACATAGACATCTAAAACACTTCTCTGTCCAGCGATATGTTCTAATAAATTGCTACGAAGACATAAAATATATTTGGGTATTATACCTTCTAAATACATATGAATTGTCTTTTTACTCTTTATCAGTGAATATACAATTTATGCTTGAAACATTTAGGAAGCGATGTATTGGCATCCTAAATCGTTCGGAGGAACGAAGAATACTGTAAATTTTGAAATCTTTGCTCAGGTTAATTGGAAAAAGAATAAAAAGATGACGACCTTCTACCTTGTGGGGCATCTGGGGTCTTCATTCTGTCCTGAATATTGCATCACTGTAGACTGAAGCTATGAATGATTCCAGGATGTAGTACACGCATTTTACCGATCTGACATTTTTGGCGGCAGTAATTAATGTACATTTATCTTGAATGTACTGATCACTTTATACAAATACCTTATACTAGATAGTTTATATGGTTTTGTAAATACAATACGTGTACATGAACAGAAATATCACGTGTTTGAATGCTTGTTTTACTTTTCAGAATATGAAGCACACGACATATTATGGTTATTTTTGAAATAATTGTTGAAATTGAATTGTTAAATAAAATCTACATTAACCACTCTTTGAATATACTTATTGCCTTCCGTTCGCTGGAGTCTATTAGTAATGTATTCTCAAATTCCTTACTTCCCCTTAATGGTGTTTCTTCTACTCACAACTGAATATACGACTCGATGAAGCTTAGATTTTATGTTCGTTACATTGTACAATACATATTACTGTCACAGAAGACGATAATTTTATTGATGAAAACTGTTTATGGTTTCCTGATAAATTTTAAATGGTGATCCAAAATACAGGATCAGAGACACAAAGGCCATTAAATAAAAGAATAATTTCAAATTTACACAAGCGTCAAAATAAAAAAAAAACATAACGTCAGTTTTGAATTCTTTACTGCGCAATCGTTAACGTAGTATTTGAAATATTTTGGCCTCATAACCATCATAAAAGTTAAACAAGGGAACGAAACAGTCACCGTTTACCAAGACCAATGATGAACAAAAAGATCCCCGCCGAAGCAGTTTTGTGTGTGTGTAAAAATTGGCCAAAACAGGTAACCTATTGAAATAATAAAATGTATGCATATTGTTTGGAGGAGAAACCGTGTTTGGAAGCACGACTGTGTTACGTCTGCACGTGCAACAGTTTTACACACATCAGCTCTTACGTCTCGTGCAAGTAAATTAAATAAAGGAAGATACTTAAAAATAAGCAATGTAAAGCTATGCTTTATGTACACTGCACTGCCTCATTATGCCCTCTGTCCTTTTGTAAAATTATCACAGAATCCCTTAAAGGTACCAAATAAGTAATAGATAGTTACTCGTTTTTCTTCAAAAGTGTCCTCTTACAGACGTAAGAAGCCGTTTTGCTAGGACGAACACCAATATTGTCCGAGGCGAAGCCGAGGATAAAATTGGTGTTTGTCCTAGCGAAACGGCTTCTTACGTCTGTAAGAGGACACTTTTGAAGAAAAACGAGTAACTGTATCTGACTTATACGACGAAAATTGTACAGAATATATTAATAAATTAACAAATAACTGAAGAGAATTATTTTTTTTTCGAAAGATAAACATTAAATTATTATCGTGTGCCTTTCTAAATATACTGTATCAACTAGTGGTATAACCCGAAATTTTCGTGCATTCAAATTTCAAACGGGTGGCTGTACATGTGTTTGTACATTGGTATACAAATGGTCACATTGGTGAGAAATTAAAAATATTTAGGGCCTAATATAAATAATACCGGTATTTGATTAGGCCTAAAAAACAGTTGTTTGTTTTCGCTAATCTTTTTGGTAATCTGTGTTCCTTCAATAAAGTTCGGTTATGTTCTTGTAAATTTACGTTACACAGGATTATTAGTTATTCTAACACGATCCGATTCATTTTCCTATTAAACAAAGAAGGAAGAAAGCAGTGAATTATCATACAACAAATCACTGTTCTGACGTCACAATTATTACGTCATGGCGTCAAGCGGCATAGCGGCGCGCTGGAAAAGAAACCGATTGAAAACGGGCAAATATTTAATGCATGTCATCAAGGATGTACTTTAAAATCCTTTATAACGTGTTAGAATCGAAATAATATATCTCATTTAGTGATTTGCTCTTGAATAAATCATTGCTTGTCGTTCAGATGCGTATTATTATATCACTCGGGCTACGCCCTCGTGATATAATTCCTTCGCATCTGAACTCCAAGCAATGTTTTATTCAACGACAAATCACTGGGTGAGATATGTTATTTCTTAATTTTAATATGCTTGTCTCTGTTAAAACAAGTTTACGCTAGAATAACATCACGTGAACATGCGGTGACGTCAAAGTTTTTGTTGCCACCAAAAAGAGCGCTACCATAAAATAACTGTTTTTCTTTTTGTATTTCCATGATCATGGTAATTATACATGATTTGCATAAAAATACGAGATATACAAGATTTTAGTTTCAAATTGCCAGTGACATATATTAGAATAGAAAAAGTGGAAACTCCACAGGTCGCTCAAAACAACAAAAACGAAAATGTTGCAGCCTCGGTTTGATTGAGCCTGTTCATGGACGGTAGTTAAAATGCATGCTACCGTCCACAAGCCAAGACAATATGTTTAATGTATAAAATGTTATTGAATTAATGTAGCAATACCAGTACATGTACATAAACCAGTGTCTTTAGGTAAATTTCAATCACATTTTGTATCTACAGTGTAAGGTAGTTATTCATCTTTATCTTTAAAACTTTGTTGAAAAAAAGATTGACTGCATAAGTTTGCAGATCAAGTTGTGAAAACGCATTTATTCAAGAAGGACCTAAATTGTCCACCCGAAAACTTGTAGTATAGCTGTATATTACCTATATTATAAGAATGATTTTCATGAAGTTTTTGTGAATTATAGTCCGTTTTATTTGACCTGGCAGGGCGGGGTTAATCTCTGGCTTATGCAAATAATGGAAATCTCAAAAAAAGGTGAAATAAGTAGATCTATAGTGGTTACTATGTAAGGTAGACGGCAAGTGAAGAAGAAATCAGGTTGCAGAATATTCTACATATCCTGCATAATTCAGTGGACCGTCGCAAAACCACGCCCCGCCAGGTCGATTAAAATGGACTATACAAAAATGTTAAATTCCCTATATATGTTTGTAAACATCACGTTATTGTTGGATCTATTTATAAATTATGGCCTCGTTCGGAGCATTTTTTCCGTAAAAATCCGAAGATGCACGACGGGTTCGTAAGCAGTCGAAAAACATACTTTCGGTTTGAAATTGGCAAAAGGTTTTTGTTTATTTGTAAGTTATTCTTGAGCGTATCCACAACTATTTGGTCAGATCCGATGCAGTGGGCCATATTTTCAATAAATATGAAGTCTCAGCTACGAACTCTGGTTTTCATGACTTTGTAATACTCATTCGGGTTTTAGTAGTTGACCTTTAAATAGTTTCTAAGGTTCTGCTCCGTAACATGAGTATCTAGAGCAAACTGGATAAAAAGATTTAATTTAAGAATGTAGCAAGAGAGAGATATGATATTTCTTTTACTCTGTTCTTCTCCTTAATACCCTCCATCTATTGCATGCTGTCTGAATATATTCTATTCAGCATTTAAAGTTATTCCTCAGACAAAAGTCAATGAAGATAACTCAAGAAATCAACAAGGTATAGTTAGAGTTCTTGTACATTGCACTTTCCCTTAACTATTCCATCTTTCAATGTATAGAGATAGTTTATGCTACTTTATTTTAGGTAGATTGTGAAGCAAGTTCTACAACTTATATACTGAACAGCAAAAGAAACTATCCAGATGTGTAACTTGTATATTTTGAAATATTTTTTTTAATTTGAATTGTTTCTTCATACCAGAATCACACTTGAAGATCTTCACGTGATAAATTTTAAAAAACCAATCAATCGTGAAGTCAGTAGAAGTCTAAAATTAGCCGTTTGAAAGGGTATATTTTCTACGCGTAAGTTGCATTGTTACATCCTAATTGGGCGCTCTCGCTAAGTTTGATTCAGTCGTGCATTGCAACCAACAATATTCTTTAGACTGTATGCTGTTTTTCAAGTTAGCCAGTCAGCAATATTTTCTATGACAATAAAATTTCACAAAGAAAATTGTTAATTACAGGTGCACGTGAATTTCGTGCAAAATGGCTATTGTGGGACTACTCACTTCGCAGCTGATTGATTTTTCAAAAACTTACACGTGAAGCTCTTTAAGTGTAATGTGATATGAAAACCACAAGTGATTTATAAATTAAAGTTTTTAGATAAAAAATACCCCAGTTATAAAACTGGATAGTTTCTTTTGCTGTTCAGTTTATTAATATTAATCCATCGCCACGAGGGTATGAGAGAAGAGTAGCCAGTTTCCCTTTTAATGCTGAGCGCCAAGCAAGGGAGCTACAGTTTTGTACTGGTACCATTTTTCACATCTTTTGTATGACGCGATCGGGGATCGAAACCACGACCTCCCGCACTCGAAGCGGACGCTCTACTACTAGGCTATCGAAGCGGTTAAATATATAGAGATAGTACCTTAAATGTCAAATTATGAAAAACAATTTAAAAAATCATGTTGGTTGCTTTTATATAACATTTAAGACCAAGTATAATACTTTAGTCTTGATTTGATAATTTTTAGAAAGTTGTTTTAAAATTTTCTGAAACTGCTTATAAATTATTTAATTTTCATGTACACGCTCTTGCAGATATTCTTACTAATCAAGTCATTGGTAAATATTTAATCCCCAGTTAAAACTGGATTATTGCTGGAAGAACTTATCTCAATAAAAAAGGGCGTAAGATACATGCAGTTACTTCATTCTTCCTTTTAACTTATGTCATACAGGTGTAATTGCAAGATAAGATTATTATGTGAGTAATTGATTGATCTCTAGTATTATATCTAGAATAAAGACTGAATTAAACCTTTTCAGCATATTAAGAGTTATAGAAAAGCATATTGAGTAAAGGGAGATAATTCAAAAAGAAAGTAAGGTAGAATTACGGTTCGCTTATGTCCCATGATCATTGTGTTACAAAATTCAATTATATAGTTTTGTATGCAGGTTTAACAAAATTCCTTTAGCAGATTTGGCGTTATCCTGACAGAAGTGTCACGGATGGACGTCAGGACGAAGTCGGACGGAAACCATTACCAACTACCACTTTGCCTTTCAGCGGGATGTGTTAAGTGCAATTCGAGAGGATTTTGGCGTATAACAAGACTTATTATACATATATAAAAAGGAAAGGAAAGGAAAGCAAAGCAAAACAAAATTATGTCCAGAGATACGACATTTAGAACGTCAACGTTTTAGATGTATTATGGCGACAAACCAGCAGAATTATTTCAAAACTTAAAATTTGTTTAAAACGGATACCACTATCATTAAGATATCAGGTGTTATCTAAAGTTATTTTGGAGGTACAATATAAAGTAAAAGCTAAATTCATTCATTAATTTCAATTCGCAGATGTTTTACATACTCATTAGTATCAGTTTTTAAGTTATATAATTTTTATACACGGAATTCTGTCAAGAGCCCCAATTAATAACTCGTATTTGATATGCGTATAACCAAATATTAACAAAGAGTTTGATTTGCTTTATTTTGGCATACATCTTTGGGCACGACATTTCAAGAAGTTTCAAAGTTTCAAAGTTTATTTCATATAACTCTCAGTTCGTACATAATAAAAAACATGAGACAATACATTTAAATAACTTAGACATAATACATGAAACATGGAGGGAAACAATAAAACTTTATCCTGAATGCAATTATGGTAACTATACATGTACGCTATGACATTATTGATGCTGCGGTCTTTTTTGGTCATAATTAATAGTCGTATCTGTAGAAGGGTTAAATATAGATCGTGTTTAGTGACATAATATTACCTTAAATGAAGCGTGTAATCGGTTTGGCGTGTAGGCCTACCGGTTCTAGGCGTGTGGCTTTAATTCACCAATTTAACATACTAGTAACAGAATGCCACGTGCAAGTATTTATGAAATAATTAGTGATTTACTATATTTATTTTTGCTGAGATTGTGATAAGGAAATATAAAAATCAGTTAAATTTCTGCTCACGGAATGATTATTCTTGGGATATGGATGTAAACTGATTTTTTTTTGTGTTTATTTTGTGAGTTTTTCGAAAGTGTTAACCTCTGAACCTATAGCATTGTGTCAAGAAAATGAATAAAGGTTTTGTTTACGGAACTTTAATTCTTGGGATATGGAATTATTGAATTATTTATTTTGCGTACTATTTAACCATTAATTTTGTGTTTGTTTTGCGGAAGTGATAACCTGGAACTTATCTAAGCAATTTGTCCACTACAGCACTTTGTCAGCAAAGTGCATGGAGGTAATATAGAGATGGAGTGCGGACGAAGGCACTTCAAAGGTACACTGTGCGGCACCGCGGTTTTGTTATCCTCTGATAAGTACCTGTCAATCAGTAGCAACTAGGTGTTAATCGTATATCATGTTGTTCCTTACGGAGTTTATCGAGTGAGACCCGATGAACAGTCGGAATAGTCCGATAATGGGATCGGGATGTTCCGATATTGTCCGTTTAGTAACTACCTGACACTTCAAATACACATTCTGACGTTGTTTTGGAAATATTGACATCTTGGCAATTAAAGTTGACGAAATACACGCATTTTCATGTCACCCATGGTCATGCAATTATAACTGATTTACATTGAATTTGGTCTTTTTGGAAAGACTTCATTGTAAGTGTTACTTATGGCAAATAATACGAAAACTAAGATTTTGAAGGGATTTTCTTTTCCAATGAATTAATTCAAGTAACAGGGCTATGGAGTGATTCTGACAATGACTAGCCATATTGTCCACGTGAACACCCGAACGATAGAGAAATGATTAATTGCGAACATGTAAAATGCGAATTTGAATGGTGGCACTATTCGTTTGCCAATTTGAAAGGAGAAACTTTACCGGTGTGTCCCTGGATATGTCCAGAATGTAAAGACAAGAAAGATATGAATACGAACATTCACTTTATAATAAATGAGATTATAACGTAATATTACTGACCTACAAATCCAATTTTAGCTGTACAGAGCGTACATGGATATTAAAACAGGTCTTGTCAATATGCTTGTACATTCTAGGCGAATAAGTGAAATGCAAGGCACATATTTAAATAAAATAAAAAAAAAAAAAAACATGTGCATCTTTACAGGCACTGACCTCCAGATCGTGCGACAAAACTGTGGAAAAATGTTCCACTTTAACCGTGAGATTTTACACCAGCTTCAAATCTGCGAAATAAATTAAATAATCGAATAAATAAATAGATGTATAGATATATACACGAAGAAGGCACTTGGTAACTGAATAACTACTTAAAAATAAAATTTAAGTTATATGAACGACTTACATAAACTTGTAATCAAGACCAAATATATAAAATATGCAGTCTAAAACATGGTCATTATTTAAAATGCTCACAATTGCTCACGTTTTTAATACCCAGTAAATGAAAATTTGATACCTTAACTTTAATTTAGCATGTCTACATTTTTTAGGAAATGTTAGGAAATCTAAAAGAATTTAGTTTCAAATGACTACATAGAAAACTGTAAACGCTTACTTTAACGAGTCACTGTTATCTGAAGAGTTACAATATCACAGAAACGCATGCTGAAAGAAGTAGTACATTTATTCTACCGATGAATCCCCAGCAGTGCGCATTGTTTGTATTAATTAGTTTCAAAATATGACACGTGCGCATATGTCACCCACAACTTCCGTTTTGTTGAAATTTTGATGCATCTGCTGATTTACGATAAAACCGCGGTGCCGCACAGTGTGTTCAAAGGATTATGTTAATTACATGTAAAATGGTGATAATTAAGTGACTGTGGTGATATCTCTCGTAGGATTCTGAAAGGAGCTCAGCAAGGAACAACATGTGGTATAATAAAAAATTATCACCAATTATCTCGTCCGCACTCCATCTCTATATTACCTCCATGCAAAGCGTGAGTATTTCATTATAAAAAAAAAACAAAAAAGAAAGAAAGAAAAAAAAACAGTGTCAATTATGTTGTAATATACTGTACATATTGATATTATAATGCATGAAATGTCAAAGAAATGGTGGTTCTACAGTATTGAGTCAGACTTGTTAACAGTAAATGTAGAAACAAAGTTGACGCAAAACTAAAACAACGACACGTACATAAACATGATAAGAATAACGCAAGATAACATTGCAACACCAGGAACGTTATAGACATAAGAAAGGAAACATGACACAAAATAACTTCAGTAATAAGTTAGTAAATATGGGGAAACAAATTGATACAAAATTGCTCCAGTAATAAGTTAGTAAATATACTGGTTTGGACTAGTTTCCGGACAGGACCAGTTTCCGGACACATGTAATAATCGCTTTATTTCGGCGTTATTCACGTAATTGTTTCATCTGGATCAGTTGGATGTTTGTTCTTCATGTATTCAACAAACCACTATATTACAGGACTGTTTAACATTAGGTTTTATGATGATATCTCACCTGTGTTTTTCTGACTTAGTGGGGCATGAAGATAGCATTGTGCATGCGCAGTAGTTTACACTTGTCGAGGTATCAAATGGGGAAGAAATAATTTAACTACATATTGTCTGCTGATAACATTTGCTACTTTTAATTTCACGGTAATAGTTACATAAAATGCAGGGCTGTCGATTTTTGCAGTCTAGTTTTATTCTATATCTATTGGAATTATTAAGAATTCGTGTTAGACGAAATTCGAGCTTTTTACAATAGACGAGTTTCACAATCCCGTTAATCCGATAATCTTTTAATCGAGCTGATTCGAAAACGAGGCTGAGGATGTATTGATTTTATTCATGATTAAAACAATGGCGGATAAGCATACAGATAACGCGTTAGATGTCAATATTGATAAATTATGGACTTACACATGTAAAGATTTGAAAGATATTTTGCGGAATCTTGGACAACCGGTGTCAGGAAATAAGGACATACTTGTAGCTCGTGTTTATAGTGCTTCATTAACGGGAAAAGTGAATGAAAGTCAGCCGGTTGAATGCGGAAGTGAAACACAACACAAAGAATGCGATGCGTTGAGTGTTCTTCGTACAAGTCAAACCAATGAAATAACTTATAATGACATAATGCTTACAACTAGCGGTCGAGTATGGTCGAATGATTTACGTGATTTACCAAACTTTACATTTGATAAGTTATTCACATACTTGGTGGAACGTACCAACAAATATGGTGCCAGTGAGATGAAAGGTGTATCATACAAAAAAATGAAATCCTACCAGTTCTTTGTGGAAGGTCATGTTACTTCTTATGAGATTGCTAAGAGCAATGGACTTTCCTGGGTCAGGTGTAAGGTGATTGCTTCCATGAAACAAGAGAAGTACAAGGTGATAGTTGTATTTGAAGATGATGATGTGAAGTTTGCAGCATGTGAATGCCCAGCAGGGTACGTACCCATTCATTTTCCTGTACATTTTTATTTTATTTGTAATCAATCTCACTCGCGGGTTCTAAGCATATATATCGAATATAAAATGTTAACAGTGATTTGCAGCATTCTCCGTTATTTATTAACTCGAGTAGTAAAACTAATTCAACAATATTCATGAGCACAATCCATGTCTTCATACTAAAGAAACATTAAGTGTATTATTTAAATTTATCAGTCCCGAGAAAAACAAGAGTTTGATAAAAGCTTCCAGTTACGGCATACAATTGCTATTATCATTCATCAAATATATGCAATTATATTTTTTCTCGGGATTAAAGATTTATAAACAGTTTCTACTTGTTTCCTGTCACCGGACCTCTAGACACTGGCCCACTGCCATTCTAGAATAGTGGTCCACACATGTAAATTTTTATAAGAGAAGTTTCATGAATAATGAATTGCTGTAAGGCCGGTTTTTGCATGACGTTGATCATTATGATCCATACTGTACCTGAACATCTCATGGTACCTATACTGTCTGAATAGTGAACAGTATGGATCCTGATCAGACTGCACGGATATACATGCTGATTTTGATCCATACTGGTCACAATAATGAATTGCTGTAAGGCCGATGTTTGCATGACGCTGCTCACATATGTAAAAAAGGAGGAAACAAACAAACTGATAACATTCTGATTAAAAATAAGAATATTCTTTAAAAATTGTACGCAATGCCGAAACAAACAAACCGATAATATCCTGATTAAAAATAGGAATATTTTTAAGCCGAAACAAACAAACCGATAAAAATAAACATCCTGATTAAAAAAAGGAATATTCTTTAAAAATTGTACTCAATGCCACTGTGTACAATTTTTAAAGAATATTCCTATTTTTAATCAGGATGTTATCGGTTTGTTTGTTTCCTCATTTCTATATATGTGAGCAGCGTCATGCAAAAACCGGCCTTACAGCAATTCATTATTGTGACCAGTAGGGATCAAAATCAGCATGTATATCCGTGCAGTCTGATCAGGATCCATACTGTTCACTAGTCAGACAGTATAGGTACCATGAGATGTTCAGGTAACAGTATGGATCATGATGATCAGACTGCAAGGCTTGTTTTCGCATGACACGGCTCATATGTATATCAGTTACTCAGTATGCTAAATCATGTTTATAATTAGAATTTGCCTTTTGTATTTTTCAGGCTTGGAATCAACGGAAATGGCAAATGTAACCATGTGGGTGGGCTGCTTTTTGCAATTGAAGACTTCACGGCCAAAGGGAAGCAAGACGGACCGGTAAAGATGTCAAGTACGTCCAGGTTGAATGAATGGATTGTTCCACGCAATCTGCCTATACAGGCAAAGTCTTTGTCAGAAATGAAAATAAGGAAATTTAAATATGGAAAGTCTTCCAAGGAGAAACCAACTGTGAATGACTTTGATCCACGTGCTCCACAAGACCGCGTTCTAGATACTTTCGCCCTGCAGCAGCTACACCGTAAATTGCAAGATTGTGCTTCAAGCTCTGGGTTTTTCCTTTACCACGATGACCCAGAATCTATGTCAATTCCTGAAGCAGACTATTACGACACGATTGATGGCGAGTGTTTAGGACTGGATGTGTCTATTAATTCCACATTTACAGATTTTGAAGAGACTATTAAGGAATCCGAAAATCCTGGTTTAAGTCTAACACAACCTAAGTGTAAAATTAGTGTTAACCCTCAAATCAGTGATCAGGAACAGATTGATGATAAATTTATTAGGTCATATGTTGAAGAAGTGATTGAAAATGAAAAAATTAGTGATGAAGAAATACAGGATGTAGAGAAAAGGACTATTGATCAGGCTAACAGTGATGAGTGGATGGAGTGGCACAAACATAAAATTACCGCATCCAATTTTGGTAAGGTGTTTAAATGTAGAGTCCCTGAAAGTGCCATTAAACAGTTATTGTACACAAATGCTAGTAGTTATACACTGCAGTATGGAAAGGATAATGAACAAAATGCTGTAAAGGCTTATATGAACATGAAAGCAAAAAATGGCACACCGGTTAAAGTTGAGGATGCTGGTCTCGTTCTTTCGAAGGATAGGCCGGGATTAGGCGCTAGCTTAGACGGCCGAGTTACTGATGAATCAGTCGATGATTCCTGTGGTGGACTGGAGTGCAAGTGCCCTATCAGTCAGAAGGGAAAGACTGCCATTGTCGCTTGCTCTGACAAAAACTTTTATTTACAGGATGTTAACGGTCAAATTGCTTTAAAGAGAAATCATAATTATTACATACAAATTCAAGGTCAAATGTTTTGCACAGGACTGAAATGGGTTGATTTCGTTGTGTGGTTTGGGGACGACCAAGATATATTTTGTGAACGTATTTATTTTAACGAAAAACAATGGTATTCCGAGTATTTACCAGTACTAGATTTGTTTTATAAGTGGGTGTTTGTGCCAGAACTCTTGACTAGACGGTTGGAAAGAGGCTTGTCTTTAATAACTCCTGAGCAGTGGAAAAACTTAAAATACTCAGATGAGGAAGTGGAAAGTGACTAATTAAACTTACAGGAAAACTGAAAAATACATGTACTATAGACTATATTGCTATATATATTTATTCTGATACTATTATGCATTCCTGATTATTGGTTATGCTAAGTATTGTTATCTGTTTAAAAGACTGTATATAAAGCTGAGAATTCCAATGTTATTCTTTTTTTTTCCCTTGTGACAGGACCAGTTTTAGGACATTGATACTGTTTGAATGTGCAGTATCTGATCAGGATTATGCTTAGCTGTTAGCTGACCTCGGACCGATGTGACAGTATACAAATATTTATGGTCAATACAAGGATTCGAAGCTTTACTGTACATCAATACTGCTAAGGTGGAAAAAGAATTGTTTGTTTCCGGTATCATGACCTAACCGGTATTTTTAATTTTTGCCTGACCCTAAATATTTTTTGGATTCAGAGAATTTTTTTTTTTCGACTTTTTAACAAAAAGGTGTAAAACTGCAGTCTTTCTGCTTTCTAAAGGCATAACCCCATTATTTTCATTCATTATTTTTTTGACACAAAAATAATTTCCGAAAAGTCTCAATAAAAAAATTCAAAAAAAATTCTGACCTACCACACACTATTTTTTTTTTTTAATGCTACCGGAAACAAAGAATTTTTTTAAGGCCTTATTAATTTTAATGCAAAGTAAGTGTGCTTCTTAACCACTCTACTGAGGAGGCCATCTCTTCACAGATGTTATCCTTCAAACAATCTAACCAGAGGCATTACTTCATTCAACAAATAGATTGGTTTCAATCCCATGCTGCTTAAAAATCTAAGTATTGGAAAGAAAATGGTGAAAAGAAAAAATATTTATAATTTATTTTCAGAAAAAGTAAGAATATCATTGTTAACACCAATATACATCTAATAGAAGTATAATCAACTTTTCAATTAAAAACTGCGAAATTTGTACTGTGATTTAACAATATTTTAAGCACAGACTGGTTCTGAGTGACCAGACCATACTACATAAACTATAACTGGTTAAGCTGCCGTACTCCATGACACAACTTCTAAGCAGAAATCAAATAAAACAACAGTTTTCTTACATTACTTAACATTATGCACACGGGTGAAAAATGTATTGCCTTTGTGACAAGTGCAGTCTGATCATGATCGGCACTGTTCGCTATTCAGTCAGTTAATTTTGAATAATGTAAACAGTTTGTCTAAACTGAAGGATGGATAAGTTTTTCTGCTGCGTCTTATAATTCAACAGTAACCGAGTCAATCAGAATCACATTCCTTTGAAACTGCACTACCTGGCTCTACTAAAGGCGGCAGAAAGCATGTCAAGTAAGAAATGACCTTAAATATCTGACCAGCAATATGTGACAAACTTAAGGGTAAAACACCATCCAATATATGATAGTTCTTTATCCTACCAATCTCTCTTTCTACATGTATTCTTACTGTAGCAATTTTAATTGTTTCTTCTACTTCCGCCGAGGATAGCTGTTTATTTAGTTTGAATGGCGGTATGTTAAGTGTCACTCCCTTTGGAAGTATATCACCAATGTCAAAACCTTTATCTGCCATTACATTATCACCACTATCTAGCAAATCTAACACCCCGCTACGTTTTGTGATTTCCTTATCTGACACCCTACCTCCCCACAAATCTGAGACGAAAGTCACAGTGCCGTTAGGCGAGACGCCAACTAACACCTTAAATGTGTTGTGGTGCTTGTAATTTGACCATGTTTGAGACTGACTTGTCATGGAACTAGGGATTTCTACAAACACCTCTGTACAGTCTAAAATGATCCTTGTTGTAGGATATTGCTTAAATGAATCTGGCATATTTTGTCTAATCTTTTCCTGTGATGGAAATGGAAACAGTAAAGGTAGCTCATGATGTAAGAAATTTATCCAAGTAGTGAAAATCTTTGAAAACTGAGATACTGAAATTTCAAATCTATCAGCAATATCTTTCACAAAAAGTCCAACTTTGAGTCTAATCAAAACCATGAAAAATTCATCTTTTAATGATAGTTTCCTCTTCTTGCCTGGCTTTCCCCCTTGAATCTGGTACTGTTTGTTGTCAGTCTGTTCACTCTGCCCTCTCCAATATTGGAGACGGGCTGCTTTATTTTCAAGATATTCATAAACTGCTATAAAAACACCATAATTTTGAAAGCCAGTATAAAAAGACATGGCATCATTGTCATGTCTAATCTTTTCAATGCTGAATCTGTTTTCTTCAAAAAAATTTATCATTGCCTTAAGTTCTGAAATTTTGGTTTTTGCCTTCTTAAGATCTTCTTCTAGTGTCTCAATCTGATGCCTTAAAGTGTCATTTGAACCGATGTCCTTCACAGCATCTTCAAATTTATAGAAACTGTAACAATGTTCATCTTTAAGTTTATTTTCATAAACATGCTCCCAGGACGTCTGTGTGCCCATTTCCTTCGTGGAAACCTCTGTCTGCGTACAATGGCTGGTCACCTAAAGTTAAAAAAAAATTTCAACATATCACAGCTATTTTTAATCAGCATAGTTTAGCATGAGAAAATCTCAGTAGCAATAATATGAAAGCAGAGGACTCCAAAAATTACAGCAAAGCTGCAGACTAGGTTTTATTCAGTCTGTACATCTAATTGCTTGTTTCGGTGAAATCAATATTTATTTCGTCATATTGCAGTGATACAAATGCCTGCACAGTGGTCCTGGGTTTGAGATATTTTTTTCACCACCTGTTACATGTATGATAGTTACTGCACTCACTTAGAATATCGGCATGTGACTTGTTTTTTGAAAACAATCTGTTTATACATATACATTATTGTTTATATTTGCAAATTCCTGCTGATGTTTGTTGATTTTATTTATTGATTTATCGATTAGTTTTTATCTAGAAAGAATGAACAAGCAATACCATTTCTTTGCCTCGGTTTGGCTTCTCATCATCAATCCCGTCACCAGGTTCTGTCAGGTTCTCGGAATCCATACTGAGTGTACTTAGTGGAATCCTTTGTGTGGGTGCTTTTCTTTGACCAACTGGGGCTTTGTTCCAACTGAATGCACATGGTTCTACACCTTGTTTAAGAGTCCATATCTTATTGACAAGCGATACCTTAATCTGATCTTTCAGAAAGTGCTGATGACAAATTCTAGTGTTTTTTGACATTTCAAATCCATCACGACCATGTTGACGTTTAATCAGACAACACCACCTGTCCCTTTTACGTTTGTCTACCAACACAGATTGGGGAACTGAGAAAAAATGAATATCCGACTTAGAACCATCAGCAAGTAACTGGAAATTATAACATCCATATACTGCACACTGCCGTCCTCTTGAGCTGTTGGGTCTTTGTGGCTCAGTCATTTTCAGCACTCTGCAAGTTAAGCAAGCATTTCAATAAGACCTTTCAATAAACAACATACTAAGTTAACATTTGATTGTTTACATGTTTTGGGAAGCAGGCAATCTGTCATCTAAATAAAGCAAACTTGCACATTTCATTAACTTAAATGATTAACATAATCTTTCGAAGCGTAACAAACCCGAAATGTGTGCTTGTCTGCAAAATAAAACCACTATAAAACTGCCGGTACCAACCGACAACAACAACAATATACAGAACGAAGCGTAAATACTACTTAAACACGATTAAATTTGCATCATATTAAGAATATTTTTAATACTCACACAAATCTGAACCATTTCATTGCGATATCACAAAATAAATATCGATTTTTACCTTCAAAAACGACGAAAAACCTATCTTTTTTTCTCACTTCCTGGTTTTGACTGTTTACATCCAGAGCCTCGTTCTGGATTATTTCGACAAGGGAAGTAACTCGGTAACTATTCTGATTTAACCGAACGTGAAAAGGGTCTATTAGCTTCTCTTTGCTTTCGTAGCTGCTATTGAATGTCAGGTTATCTTTCATGTGCATTTTAGTAAAGATTAATGATAAAGAAATGTGTAAAAATAATTTAATTACTTATTTTGATATCAAAATAATTGCTGATTACAACATCGGATGCAGAAGGAGCTGAAGTTAGTGCAGTGTGGGCTTCATTTAGGTCAAATATGTTGTTGAGAAATAACAGAGCCGAAATATGAAAATTTGTCCGGATACTGGATCCCAACCAGGAGGGAAACAAATTGACATAAAATTGCTCCAGTAATAACTTAGTAAATATAGGGAAACAAACTGACATAAAATTGCTCCAGTAATAACTTAGTAAATATAGGGAAACAAATTGACATAAAATTGCTCCAGTAATAACTTAGTAAATATAGGGAAACTAACTGACATAAAATTGCAATAGCAACAAATACGAAACATGTCAAAAACTAGGCACACAAATTGCAAATTTTAAATAAATCACATTTCTACAAGCATAATAATACATAATAATTTATTCAAGCAACATTGCTCATGAACAAAGCACAAATTCACATTTTATAATTACGTAATCAACATGAAACAAAACAGCTTTTCTAGGAGTAAGTTCATTAACATGCTTTTACAAAATATTCAATATACAGCTATACTCCAGGCACAATCAATAAATTATTCATTATCATAGACAACAGATAGATATGTAAGGAATGATTCCATATTTCTTGATCGAATATTCATACATTTTGTTTTACAACAGTTCAGTGTAACCAAGAATGTGCGTTGAACAAAAACATACATCTATTGTTATAGTATATAATTTATGAGGCTATACCAAGGAGCTGAAATCTTGCCGTCAGAAATCGGGTAACTAAAGAAACCGTTACTTATAAGTCATTATCTCTATCGTTTTAAATCAGTTTCCCTGTAATTACATTCACATTGTTTCCTATTTAAATTTAGGGCCTCTATGGAGCATATATAAAGGAAATGAGTAAATATGCACATCTATGTGTCATACATTCTTAGCATATCACAAACGTCCATATGGTTCATCTGGTTTTACGTGAACCACAAAATGAGCCGCGCCATGCGAAAACCAACACCAACACAGTGGCGTTGCGACCAGCATGGATCCAGACCAGCCTTCGCATCCGCGCTGTCTGGTCAGGATCCATGCTGTTCGCTTTCAAAGTCTATTGGAATTAGAGAAACTGTTAGCGAACAGCATGAATCCTGACCAGACTGCGCGGATGCGCAGGCTGTTCTTGATCCATGCTTGTCGCAAAGCCACTATGTTGGTTTTATCATGGCGCGGCTCAAATAGATTATAATATTCATTTTTAAAGGTTTATCACTTATTGCATGTAAAACCAGCATTTACGAATAAACTGTTTTTACGATTTTATTTGTTCCGTTTCATATGCGTAAGCAAAATTTATACATGCGACCAATTTCTATTTCCGTTTACTTTGTGCACACAAACAATAAGTATTCAATTCAATTCAATTTCCCAAGAGTACATTAAAGTTCAGTAAATTGAAATACGTCAACATACATCATATCACCAATAATAAAAAACGGTGGTTTTGTTAACAAAAGGTATTGTTTTAAAGAAGATACATCTATTTTTTATGAAATGAAGCCCTAGTTTTCAAGCAAGCAGCCCTACACAAACAACAATTGTGTTTGTTTTTCAAAATCAAGTCTTCTTGCCTTTTGTGAGACAGGAAGTCCTACATTTATATAAAACAAAACTTATTTTGAAGCAAGTATTCCTAGTAAACAAACAACAGTTGTTACAAGAACAAGAAATATGAACAGATACATGAAACATCTGTCCATTATGAGAGCCACTTCTTTCCACGAATACAGTTTAACATCGTCCTCTTTCTGATGACCATGTACAGGCTGATCTACGTCCATCAACTCCATATGTGTACCTCTAAAGCGTGGTCTTGCATTAGCATCATGTGCCATGTCATCTAAAGGGAGTTTACTGTTGGAAGCCGTCAATGTAGACCTTTTCTGAGGATTGACCTTTGGCTTTCTACAACACTTTTCACCTGTAAAAAAGATACTCTATTTTAAACACTTTTAGTCCAGTACATGTGCAGTAACACATTTACAATAAGGTACAGGAGACGATAATATTTCGTCAAACTTGACAAATTTGGTTTGATTGTATTATTCATAAAAGTTTCATAAACCATTGCTATACACAGTATATTCTGAAGAAATGAAGAAATATAGAACTGCTAAACTGCTTTCATTCTTTTTCAAACATCTAAATAATTACTTGAACGCTTTAAAATAGAAAAATAAAAACATGTAAGTATATTATGCAAAAGCAGTACAGATTGTCATATTTTATGCTATTCTGCACACTTAAAGCTAATATGTGAATCAAAAACAAAATTTAAAGCAATAAAATAATACGACGAAAATCTGTTTAAATATTAGAAATTGCGAACTGTACTGTGTGCAATACGTCCTGTTTTAAATTGTATTACATGGCCTCCATGCTGACGATTTCGTGACAGTACACAATAATTTCAGAACACGGGCTTAAAAATTATTGTGAAGAGATAGAATTTATATTACATTTATACCGGTCAATTGACCGGCAAACCATATTCATGATATACAGTAACTTGAATATCTGCCTCTAATGCTATAAAAAACATAATACTAAAAATATCATTTCGTTTCTTATTTTCACAGCTGAATTATACAATAACAATGTTAATGAATGTCTTGTTCCTGACTTAATGCTGCAAAAACATTTTACTTATTTATTTCAAAATGTATACAAGTTTCAGTTCAATATTACTTACCTTTAAGGAAATACATATATATATGCACTGAATTTAGATAAAATTTGTGTTGTATTGTTACAGTATTGTTTAAATTTTTAGTAAGTAGCTTTTTTGAATGCCCTATCATAACATTATGCATAATTGTCAACAGTGGATATTATACTCACCTTTCCACATAGACATTTTCACGAGTAATACTCTAGTCAATGTTTGTACCCAGCGCGGTGGTTCCTCGTCATCATCATGGTTGAAATAAATGTCCAGCACCACAATGGTGAATACAACAGATAATGTACTCAACATCAGAATAATTGTAAGATATGTGGCTGTAAATATATATAATAAAAGATAAACTCGACCATGATCAATACCATATAATCGACCATGAGAAATACATGATAAAGATAACCTCGACTATGAAGAATACTGTAAAAATAAATCCGACCATGATAAGTAAATATAAAGATGAACTCGACAAAGTCGACCATTATGAATAAATATAAGGATAAACTCGACCATGATGAATATATGTAAAGAAAAACTCGACCATGATTTTATTGAATACTATAAAAAATAAACTCGACCATGACAAATATATATAAATTGAAATTAAACTCGACCATGAAAAATATATAATAATATACAGAAGTAAAGATGTTAAATGACTAATAACCAAACTATATAATAACATTGTACAAAAGTAAATAATGAATGACTTAAAGAAGGTATCATGTAATAATAATGTGCACAATTAAATGATAGAATGAACGAATTAGAATCCGTATTCTACAAAGCGATGCTAATAACATGATAGTGCCCATTTACAATTTCGACGAATATTTATTAGCTAGTTTATTGGTATCATCTGACATCGCTATTATTTACCATACAAATAACCGCATTTGTAAATTATTTGGTCAAACATGTAGAAACACAACACGTTTGGAGATGCTGTTACAACACGTGTAAAATTGAATATTCATACTATGTACAGATAGCACGTGCTTTTTCGCGAAAAAATATACACTGAATTCTTTAGGAATGGTTGGCCATACATGTCCAAATGTTTTAAAAGATTCTTTAACATTAAGCAATTATGCGTTAACGCTTTTCTAGCAAAAAAACGTGTTAAAAGTCAATTTAAAAAAGCAAATACATGTACATAAATTTCAGCTAAAACTAATTTGATTATGCATTATAGAGCCATTGTGCCTTGACGTTGGAACGTGAATATACAAAACGTTTCATGTAAAAACAACCTTTACTCTCCTGCTGAAACAGCAGCATGCAACACCCGTTTTTTGCATATCTTTAAATAATTCAAGCTAGATTATAGTAGAAGGTGTTTTTGTCACAAAAACATATGTCTCTACCCACCTATATATTCTAAGGATGGAAGAGGGGCATGGTTGTTTGTATTCAGGGCGATATGCACAACTATGCTTGGTAGTGACCACTCCTGTAAAGTTTCGTCGAGATACGGCCAGCAGTTTGGCCTGTTAAGACCTGAAAATATTTTCTATTTTTAGCTCTGCCAGCCATTTTGTGCAGCGAAACGAAACATGCCGGCGATATGCACAACTAGGCTTGGTACTGATCACTCCTGTGAAGTATTGTCGAAATCCGGCAAGCTGTTTGACCTGGGAATGCAGGACAAGCTTAATGCGGACGGATGGACGGGCAGACAGACAGACGGTAAAAGGCCAAACAATATGTCTCCGCCACCTATGGGTTAGACATAGTAAAATTCATTTGTGGAGACTGATATGCTAGAAACCGGTACTTACACAGTATGCTGGTACTCAAAGAAGTTTTTGGAATGTTATCAGCAATTAGCGTCAAATATACAGCATATGCGAGAAGAACTGTATAAAGCAAGGAATAAAACAACAATTAATAGACTATGTTTAACAAATTATCCAGAACCAAAGATATTGGCAGATTAAATTGACATGACTAAAGGATTTACTGTATGAAACCACAGTTACTTAGTATACGATGTGGAATAATTTCTGTGGATAAAGTAGAATCTAGTTGGATCAATCCTTGATAACAATCCTGTTTGTTCGAAAAAAATCTATTTACTTTAGGTGCTAGTTAAAATCCGCGAATTGATATTCCTGCGAAAAAACCGTTTGCCATGAAATAATTTTACAGTAGCAGAAGTTGATGTTATATAAGCACCTGTCAGCGACAGGCCTACTCGTTCCCCAGATTCTGGAGGCAGTTTGAACACAAACACAATCAGGGACGCCATCAGCAGTACAGGGAATATTGTGTTCAAAATATGAAACAGTGGACGTCTCTTCATTTTTAACGTGAAATACAATCTGCAAAGCAAAACTTAAAGAAATGAGAACAAACATTTAAGACAATACCGACTGTTGCATGTTTTCGGATAGTTTTGAATTTCGGATATCAAGTCGTTATCATTAGTTCAAGGTTTGTAAATATTGTAATGAGATGCTCAACTTTGACGAATGATTTGGCCAATTATTTCAATGTTACGTTAATTGGATGGCTCCGCTTTTAGGTTGTCCGGTTAGTTTTTAGGAGCTTGCTATTCGTTACATAATTTCTGTTCCTGGTGATCTTAGCGATATGTAAATGATACTTGAATATTGTTCAATGTCTACATTTCTTTTGATCTCCTTCTAGTAGGGCTCATGATCAAATATGGGTTGTTCTGTTGGTTGAGTGTGACAGCACTTACCTGTCATAGGCACTTCTATCTTGGGGCGATTTGGAAGCTGTTTCGGATGATGTTGTGGTTTCGATCAAATCCCATTCACCATTGGGCTGTTATGTTGTAAAAATAAATGAGTCTATTTTAATCGGACCTACTGCATACAACAATTAAATTAAAATTAAAGAAATTATGACATCGGAAATGCCTGAAATCATAGTGGGAATATCACGAGACATGTTGACAAATTTTAAAGACACAGCTGGTCGCCCGATCTACAATACCGTTTGTTCACTGATTCTTATTGTCAATAATTTCTTCATAATCTTAGGAACTGGCTGGATTGGTTTCAACATTCAACACATCTTTTCCCAGAATACCTTTTTTTCAAAGACACTTTCAAATAACTTTAATAACACTTTTTACACATGTTTAGTATTTATAACTTATACAGCTAACAGCAACCAGAAGAATGTAATCTATGAATTTATTCATCAGCTACATTAAAAACTATGATACATATTTACATGAAGTGCTTTAAAACTTACACTAAAGCTGTCGGTTGTGACTGGATCACGTGTAAAATACAACGTAATATCATCCGAAGTGTATGCCCAAGTTGTCAGCACGATACTAGGAAACAATATATTAAGCAATTAATCAAGACATCAATTAATGTGAGAGATGAGTCTGATTGATGTGATATTGCTATGAAAGATTTTGATGGCAAATTGTATTTAGTAGAAACAATAAAATTAATTCAACAAAGCAAGCCGAACATTGGAAATTTTACTTCTGTTGGGCGTTACTAAATCTTTTTGTTTTCAAACATAATGGTTAAAATCAGCCTACTCTAATATGTAATTATTAAGTACAAGTGTAAACGACGCAAGAATAATGTATAACTGTAATTTGTTTTATATGATAAATTTGTCTTAACTAGAATTTGATTCTGCTTTAAATGATATTTTGGAATAAAAGAAAGTCTGTAGCCGAATGTGTACGCAACCTTTGAATATAGAAATAAGCTTGTGCTAGACACCACACATTGAATTGCTAAATTCGATTTACAGAAGAGAAAAAGGTAAGGGTACAAATCCCGGAAGTATAGAGCAACCCAAAGTCTTTTATTTACATGCATGACTTTTTTGTCAGAATATCATTCTATAGCCAGAAAACCTCACCTTCAAGTCTGTTTATCTAATAGAAGGACTCATCTGCAAGTCTATGCTTCGAAATGAAGGCCTCATCTGCATGTCTATTCATCCAAATGAAGGACTCAACTATATATTTATTTATCTGAATGAAGGACTCACCTGTATGCCTGTTTATCTAAATGAAGGACTCACCAGCACGCCTGATTATCTAAAAAAATGACCCATCTGCATGTCTGTTTCTCTAAATGAAGGCATCACCTGCAATTATGTTTATCTAAATGGAGGACTTAACTGCAGGTCTGTTTATCTAAATGAAGGTTTCACCTGCATGTGTGTTTTTGTCTAAATGAAGGACTCTCCTGTATGTCTGTTTATCGCAAGAAGGACTCCCCTGCATGACTCTTTATCTAAATGAAGGATGAACCTGCATAGCTGTTTATCTAAATGAAGGTTTCACCTGCGTGTCTGTTTATCTAAATGGAAGACTTACATCATGCCCGTTTATCTAAATGAAGGACTCACCTGCATGTCTGTTTATTTAAAGAATGTACTCACCTGCATGTCTGTTTATCTAAATGGGTGGCTCACCTCATGTCTATTTATCTAAATGAAGGTCTCACTTGCATGTCTGTTTGTAAAATATAGGACTCACCTGCATGTTTGTGTATCAAGCGGGTAGTATGTAATGTCAACATCACAGCTGGTTTCAAATATTCCACCTGGTGTCCAGTATGCGACGCCACCCGAACTTATTCGTATTAACCAATTCTCGTCGCTAAATACCTCTAGTTCGTTAACACTACGTTCACAAAAATACATCATTATCACTTGTCAATGGCACGCAAAGCGGCATTACGAAATAATGAACACTTACTCTTTGGCTTTATATACAAATATTATTCAACAGATCAAATTACAACTTTTTTTTCAAAACCTTGTACATTCTACACTTCAGTAAGTAACGCACAATTCAGCAATTTTGGATAAAGTACATGTCAGCGATCTGACTTTCATATGTTTCAGACCATCTGACACAACTACGCAGCTTGTCAAAGGACTTGTGTCTCAAAAATGAAACCCCAATGTGAATACTGCCTGAAAACGCTCCTAGGAACAGCAACTTGAAGTGGCATCTGCTTGTTCCATAGGTAGTGTCTTCTGTCATTATTTGCAGCAGTAGAACATCACTTACTGTATCAGAACTGTATCAGTATTCAGAACCTTATATGTATTCCGTGTTCATAAATATATAATTGTTTAGAGTTTAAAATTTTTTTGGATATGATTGAAATAAAATGCATATACATTTTATATCAGTCATATCCAAATAGAATTTAAACTCTAAACAGTTAAATATACATTTTATATCAATCGTATCCAAATAGATTTTAAACTCTAAACAGATAACTTAAACGTAATTATTTGGAATATTTATTTCAATCTAAAATGCACTTAATTTCAAAACGTTTTGTATGAATAGATACAAAACATACTAAATTACAAATTAATAAAAGCAAAACCTATTTTATGTGAAACGTTGGAAACATCATGTTATAATGCGAATATATCATAAAGCTGCTCCAATACCTAGAGTGACTAAATACAATTGTTAAATAACTAGCGTATAAAACTATTAGAATATAAAGCGATATATAACAGTATCTAGTTTATTTTATCAGATAAAATTGGTTACTATGTGCCTGAGGTAACAATGAGAGATATAACATATTTAAACAAAAACTTAAAGGATATCATATAGAATAACAATAGCAGGGAAATATCGTCCGACATAAAAGAAAGAGAAACTCATACGGTGTTAACGCTTAGCCTTACATTTTGAGAAAAAAAACACACACCAAATCATAGAAAGAAAGAGTTGTTTCACATACAAATTAAACAGCACGTAAAGCATGTAAATTACTCTACGAAACTAGTGTCAGTATACTGATATAAACATTGAATTTTGGAAAAGGACTGCCTAAAGGGGCTCTACTTCCGGACAGTTAAATGCCTTTATAAAAACTCACCATTTTCAAAGAACTGTTACATATGTTCGTTTTAATGCATTTGCAATAGCGTGCGAGTGTTGAAATTTCACATAACTAGGTGGAACACAGTTTTCAGCAATTGTTTATTTTTATTTCTTTACAAATGTCATTCATTTTCAAAAGGGAACAACTTTTTCAGAATATTTTACGTATCCGTCGTACGGGACAGTACGGCAGAATATGTAATGGTCAGGTAAAATATTGGTAAAGATGGTGTTCGTTTACCAAATATTTCTGTGCTGTGATGATATACTCCTAAACCTTAATACTGCTCTGCGGTGTACTTCTGAATATTTACACTCGACCTATTCTTTTCCATTGACACTTTTGGGAGTTCATTTCGTATGCATGTACGTTCCATTCATTAAAGCAAACACTGTTACCACCTTAAAACAATTTTGAATATTATAAATAAATAAATAAATAAATAAATAAATAATACATATTATCTACAAAACTTATTAAGAGACTATGTCAGTATAACACTACTATTTAGCGATATAGTATGTGGTCTATAAATGTCGACCATAGTTTGACCTTTGAACATTCTAGATGATGAATCTATCTGTTGTTATGTGAAATAGTGTGTTGAAGATTCACTTTTTGTTACAATTATGGAGATTTATTTTATTTCAATAACTTGCAAAGGTCTCAGATGATTTACAATGTTCAAGAAACTTCAATGTTTCACAATAACCATCGGTTAACATTTAAAAGAGAACTCTTGACATTTATATGCAATATCGATAGAATTATAAAAATGTACTTCACGTAACGTTTTCGCAGCTCGCTTTACAGGCATGATTGACGAATGTAACTTTTAAAAGCAAAACTGTGAACTTCAAGTACGGTGATCGTAGTTTTTCATCTGCTGCACTGCAGTTATCGAATACCTTTCCGGCTACCACCAGATATGCTAAAAGTTTGGATGCTTTCAAAAGATCATTAAAAGCACCTTTTTTCTTCAAGGTCTATTATTGTTCTTTTAAATATCTAGTATAATTAATATGTAGAGTCAAACCTGATTCTAGCTAACTTCCTCTGGTAATTTTAATATTGATATCTTTTTACTTTATTTTGTGTTGTATTGTGTGTCCATATCATTCTGTGGTATGCAGTTTGTACAGCGCTTTTGAACGTTTATTTTATAGATGAAAACAGACGCTATAAAATCTAGTAAATAACAATAATATATTATTTAATGAATGGAAATGGTTGTCCTTTAGAAACAGGTGTCATTATCACGCGGCGGTTTTGGTATATAAAGCTAAAAACGCTACCACCTAATTACAAAAGATTTGTTCAACTTTTCCAGTAATAACGCTTAAAGCCTTAGATCGATTTCAAATACCAATTTAGTAACTGTTACACCAAAACAAAGAATTAATAACATTAAAGCCTCTTTTTCATTTATCTCTACACATTCCTACATATATTCGTTCTGTAACATCTCTAAACTCATTTTAAACGTAACTGAAATATTATTTGTTACATGAATGTACCAACTTTGGTTTTAGATTAATATATGAAGTATTTGACTATAAAACTTACTCTGTTTTATGTATAATTTTTAAGTATGAATGCGATTTTGGATTATGTTTTCTGAGTGATTGTGGTGTAATTTAACGTTTGTACATTTTAATGTTATAGAAGGCCTTGTTTGACTTATGATGTTGTAAATGTTTTTATTTGGATGTATGTACATGATATCTTCTGAAAATAAAGAATTTGTTATTATTGTTATTATCATTAATATTAATGGTATTTGATATTTTAGTGTATGAATATATAGGATAAATACTTGCAACAAAGTAGCTATGTAGAGAATCATTAAATATGTGAGAATCATTAAATATGTGCTAATGCAATACTGAGAAGACTGGGAGTATGCAAGAAATAGTTGACGTTACAACGTCTAAGTAAACATCAGCCTCTCCAAGTGTGAAACTTTACCTGAACTTTAAAATCATTTTACCACTTTTATCAACATTTTTTCTAAAAAAAAATACAATTCTATCTAAAAGAACTCCAAAACATCTGTTTGTTTAAATATGTACTTTATGACCGGTGTATATTAGATCTTATCCATGATATTCGTTATATTTCGTGTAAAGTGCGTGTCTCTTTCTTTTCGTGGAAATATAATTAAGAAAACAAAGAGTTCCCAAAATCATGAAAATTCCAGACCTCTATATGTAATAGAAAGTGTCATGCTTTGCACATTACAACATAATTTAGCTCACCTATTTTCTACTAATAGCGTTGGTCGCCACATATATTTCTCATTGGAGAAAAGTGATGTAATGCTGGTATAATTTGTTTCTGAGCTCCAATCAAGTCTTCCGTCAGCCCATTTCTAAAATCAAGTTATATTGCAATGAATTATAGGGAAACACATGAATTGTCTTGTTAAAACATCTGCAAAGGATTCTGCAGAGGCTATTACAGATAACAAACATGAATTAACGCTGTTCTTACACAAAACGTGAATACTATGTGGATTAACAATAATTTTGTTTTAAACTTATTTTGATTATGCGTTAGAAGGCCGTTAAACTTGTACATTTCTCCACAGCCTGCGAATAATTATATAAGAAGTTTTGTTGAGAGCACTTGATCTCATTCTTAACGCTTGTTATGGAAACTTTCCTTTGACCTTTTCAACATGATAAACATGGCAAAACATACAAATAGTCATCTTTAACATTTTTTTCCATAAAATGTTACGTTTAAAGCTAAACCACAAAAATAATCGATCATTTTATTCATAGTGCATGACGCTATCTCAAAGAAATCTAACCACGATAACGCATTAAGCGGCACTTTAACTTGTGGCTGTAAGATATAGGTGGTCCAAGATCACAGGTGTTAATGCTACACGTGGTTTCAGCGTCATGTGGTCTCTGTTTACGGTTGGTCTTAAGTACAGGTTTGACCGTAAAGTACATGCTCAAAAGTCCAAAAGTTAAATTATTAGCGCTGATAGTATCTATTATTGTTCAAAATTTAGTTGAAAATGTTGAATATTCGCGGTACATGCTCCTCACTCGAAACCTGGTCTATATGATTGTACTGAAGATCTTTACTCACTGGTTTAGATAAATTGGTAAAAAATATTTGGAGAGAGAATTTATGGTATTAGACGATTTGTCCTGGGCTCTTGAGCAACACAAAATGCGGTTATCTAATATGTCACATTTTCTGAATTAAGTATTGGGGAAAATAAGAAAATAAGTAACAATTTTCAAAGAAAGCAAAAACAGTTGAACAACATAAACACCTTTGGTAACGGTAGTCTTATGCTAGGATAAAGGTTTCCCCATAGGCGTAAATGAACTTTTCATTAATAAAAATGTATTAAACACAATACATTTCATACCAGTCACATCTAGAGCTATTAGCAATATTTTGAATCACAAATTTGAGAGGGTATTGTACAGTATATATTGGGAGAAGTTTACGTTTTTAATCAACACATTCTATTACCTCTCTGCGGCTCAGTCCATTATCTTTTGAAAGAATAAGATTTGAATGATTGCAATTTTAACTACCTTCTATTTATGTTACTTATAAGATAAACAAGGAAAAACATAACACTGTATTGGCGTTATGAAAAGAAAATAGTGATATGTAATTTAAAGGCAAAAGAATGACAATACAACATGATGCAAAAATGATGACAACGAAACTATTCGTAGTTACGTACTTTAAATCACATTATAGTGAATAGAATATGGAGCAAAATCTTGCAAAGATGTTCCCGTTTGTGAAGAAAGCACCGCATTTTGCGTTAAATTACTTTAAGGCAGTCCAAATCCTACAAGAGGAGAAGTCACGTTCTATCTATCTCCATTACCTGTGACGTCAATAGTTTGCCATATTTCATACAGAGTATGTGTCGTCACGTAAAACATCAATACGGCGGTTTTCTTTCGCAACTCCCTGCATTTCGACAAGATCAGTTTTTACGATCCTGGAGCGCGATTTGAAAGAACGGCGTATTGCTCCCAGATGGATACCCTATTTGGTTGTTGCCGAGGACCAAAAAAAGGCGTGTTTCGGCTACCCGGAAATTATTAAAACTGTATCCTAAATTCAATCTGTGAACAATTTCTAATCTTGTGACTACTGACGAGACATTGGTACATTATTTCCAGTGCAGAAACAAAATATGAACTACCAAACAGAGGAGACCTCCTGTAGCTAAATAATTATAAGTGTAAAGACGGTCAGGTACGCTGTTTTCTGCAATAGTCGTGGAGAAACTGTTCAAGAAGCGACTCCGCGTTGTAGGACAGTTACTGGCAAAATATATTGTGAAGTCGTACTGAAAGGCTTGAGAAAAGGTTGAAAAAAAGACTGGGCGTGCTAGGTTTATCAGGTAATAGCCTTACTGCATGACAAGTCTCCGGCTCACAAGTCCTCTTAGTGAGACAGTGTTTGAAGCACAAAGGCGTGTCTGTTTTACCACACCTTCCTTACTCGCCTGACCTTGCCTCTTGTGACTTCTTTTTATTTCCGAAACTCAGAAAATTCTTTGAGGGTTGCAGATGTCACAACAGAAATGCTATAGGGTCAGCCATTTTCCAGTATCTCCAGACTTACCAAAAAGACTATGAAGGTGCTTTTCAGAATTGGTTCCAAAGGCGAAAACTTACAGGCTGAATACTTCAAAAGTAGGAAATGAAATAAATCTCCCATGTTTGTGTTATTTTGTGTTTTACAGGCGAAGTTGCAATACTTATTGAACGGACCTCGTTCATGTATTCTTTTCTTCCAGCTTTGGTGGCAGCGGAAATAATCACCACACATGGAATTTAACCTTTGAGTTCTGAATGATTTGAACGTCATTGAAAACGCACTCTTTTGTATGCTTTTGTAAAGGAATAATCATGGCGGGTTTGGCAGTTTCAGCAAAGTGGGGACCACGGTTTACCGGTAATCTAACATCCACTGTATTATTTCTGTTTCAGTCGTGATTCGCAGTTGCACCATGCTTTCGAATAATATTCTTATTCGATACAGTATGATATTAGATGGTTTAAAATTTGGCACGAATTCTTATGTCGACCAAACGTAAACGACGCTGACAGATAAATGTAACAGCATACATTACCGTCAACAAACTGTTCACATCATATACGACAGCGCTATTAGTCATTTCGATCAACTCTTTTCTTAATACTGTGAAATCATTAATATTCGTTGGGGACTAATTTTTGTGGATTTCGTGGTTGAGTCAATTCATGAAATTTAATCCCAACGAACAAGTAAAATTCCAAAACATTTTATGTTCAAAAGTTGAAATCCACGAATTCATATACCCACGAAATTGCCGTTTTGACCAAAACCACGAAATTTCATGCCCATGAAATTAAATAATTTACAATATCAGTTCACGTAGAAAAATAAGCATATAATAAATTTGGAAACATTTTGGTGCGGGATAAGCTGAAAACACTTAGTCTCTCTTATATGCTTTCTTAGCTGTGCACTCATCAAAATATTATCTTCGTATTCAACAGATCAAATAACCTACATGTACATTTTTTAAGTATAATTTAGCTCATTTTTAAAATTTGTTTCGAACTTATTTGTAAATACAAAGCACTAAAGTTGTGCGAACACTGCAGAATAGTAGATCGCAACAATTGCATAGATTTTGTTTAATGACACTTTGTAAAAAAACGAATTATCAGGTCAAGAAAATCTATTGTGAAATAGAATATGAAAATATGAAAACAATATTATTTACCATTGTGAAATATCCTGATGTCGATAAAATCTGGTCTTTTATGTCCTGAAATAAAAATATTGATTTGTATAAACTATTATTAACTTTATCATGATATCAGAGGTTGTAACTGACCAATCAAAGAGCTGCATTTTCGAGTACCCTCCTGTTTCCACTTGGACGAAGTATTTCTACAATGAACATATAGCGACTTCAGAAATAAATATCATACTATTTCAGAAATCAAATTATATTTTGACTTTACATGACCAAAGTGATGCTACAAACAACAAAATTTCGAAGTTTCTTTGAAATTTTATATGGATTTAATCCTTTGTTTTTAGTTTAAATTTTGAGATTTTACACAGGAAGTATATGGTAAAGTCCGAGTAAAATGTAGTCATTACCAAGGTGGAATAAGTATCATTTCGTAATGCTTCAAACATATTGAAATTATGAATACGACTGATCTTAGTCGCAACAACATCCCAAAGTTGTTATATATATAATATAGCTTCACGACAATTGGTTAAGTTAAGATAACCAGTTCAAACTTTCAAATTCTATGGATTGCATTCTTTTTTTCACATATGGTCACTTCATTGCCAAGTAAATAACTGCATGGGGACTCCATGGCCGAGTGGATAAGGCGTTGACTTAAAATCACTTGCCCTACACCAATGTGGGTTCAAGCCTCATTCGGAACGTTGAATTCTTTATGTGAGGAAGCCATCCAGCTGGCCCGTGGAAGGTCGATGGTGTTACCCAGGTGCCCGCTCGTGATGAAATAATGCACATAGGGGTACCTGGGGTCTTTCTCTATCATCAAAGCTGAGAAGTTGCCGTATGACTTACAACTGTGTCCGTGCGAGGTTCAACGCAACAAACAAGCAAATAACTGCATTGATGTAACAAGCACTTATCTTTTTTTTTCGCTGAACTGACTAAATATTTTTTTCCATTCCGAATGAATCATTTGACCATGCTTCGAAATGTTCATAAATCAATCATGGTTGATAGCCAAGACAGGCTTTTAATATAACGTTCCGCACAAACCATGACAACTTTGAAACTTACGTTCCTGACGTTTTGTTTCTTACCAGTCATATAAGTGTATTATAGAAATACCATAATATATAAATCACATAATATTACCAGTGAGTTGATTGTCACCAGGTTTAGGCCAACCGACATACTGACAGTCTGATTTGGCCTCTGTAAAACTTCATAGCCGGTGAAAAGTCTTGTCCTCAATTCAGTCTCCAAGTCTGTAGAATAAGGTGGTATTCCGCTGCCGTGAACAAACACTTTAAGAAAAGCTGAAATAGATGCAGTTAGTAAATAATGAGTTTACGCAATGTTATAATGGATTTCAATCTTTGAAATGATGTCCAAAGTATTACAAGTGACTTTCGACATCGGCAGGAAATATTACCCATTTAAATGTCTTTTCTGTAATGATCGTCTAAAAATATTGTTTGGAATACCAGCAAATCCTACATATGTCTTAGTATTCATGCGAATTTAATGTTTTCGTGTGTAAGCGATCTTGATCGGGTTATATTCAATGACTCATTGGGAGCATAGAGTCACTCCAATACCTGCCTAATAGAATAATCTTGAGCTAGGGCCATGAGGGGTGTTTCACATTTCATTACCTATCTGTACAAACCCTATCATCCAGCATGTCTGTTTTCTATTTTTCCTTTGGATATTCTTTTAAATTGTGTTGACTATCACTGCAGCAGGCATTAAGAGACAAGTATCGCCTACATTAAGTATTCGGACTCGGAGTTGTTTTATATTTTAAAAATACTTTTAAAAAAATATCTGCGTAATAGATTTCCCCGACGCCAATGGCGTTAGAGGTGTTTCACATTTACAATCGTCTCATGAACATACTTAAACAACCTTAGTTTGCTAGTACTTTACATGGTACATGTAGCGTGCCATGCTTCTAAACGACCTTCTTATAGATTTTATAGAGTATACGACTAATTTGAACATGAAAGGTTAAAGTAATTACAGTACCTACAAAGATGACACTCATTTATCTAGTTACAATAATTAACAAAGCGTTGATAAGATATTTCCTCTTTTTATTTGCTACTTTCCTTTAATTCTATTCATCTGTGACAGTTTGTGTCAATAAAAACCTTTAGCTGAACCTCCATTGTTAAACTCCAACTATTCTCACGATTTTACATTCAGTCCAGAAATCCGATTTAGACAAACACCCGCTCAGGCACAGACTAAAGGAGTTTTTGTTTTGTTAAATACAATATTCTTTTATTAAATACAATGTATCATAGTTCGACTGCGTGTTTTGAGCCGTGACAGAATTATTCACTTTTTCAATTGAGTTGTATATCGATATTCGGTTCATACCTGTCTGAAAAATCTCTACAAGTAAGATGATATGTATGTTTTGTTTACCATGAAGTTGATTATATTGCTGGCGCAATTGGTAGAGCGTAATAATTACAAACCGCGAGGTGCGAGTTCAAGCCCAGATTAGGGCAGTATTTTTTCTCTAGTATATGAGAATCAGTATTTTAATTTCATTTTAGTCAAGAATCTTTGAAGTCTCTTTTTAAAAACCATTTATATGTTTTGATAATTGATAAGGTTTGACTTATTTATAATTGTTTCTATATTTTTAATATATTTTGCTACTTTTATTTCAATTTAATTAATGTCGCATAAATCGAGAATAATAGGTTAGTGCCGTAGATGAGAAAGTTTATCTGGCGGGGCGGATGAGGTTATCGGGTGAGCCGAAGGCGAACCTGATAACGTCCGGAGCCGAGTCAGATAAACTTTCTCCATCTAAGGCACTAACCTATTAATCTATTCATCTTGTCATTACTTCATTTTCCGATATTTGGCAATTTATTTTTCAAAAATAAGTGTGCGACAACCGTTTTAATGGCGTCATATTCGTAATAACGTCACTTATATAATGATGTAATCACCGACACAGTAATGTGGTTACAATTAAAAATCGCAATAATTTCTTCGTTTTTGAATAAAAACTCATTATTTGACCACTCATTTTCTCAGTTCGGACATTTCCAACACAATGGTGATGATTTCAATGCAAAATTTCTTATGACAACAATATCGATCATAAGGTCACATGATCAACTGACCGTATATCACTGGTCACGT
Source organism: Mercenaria mercenaria (assembly GCF_021730395.1). NCBI lineage: Eukaryota > Metazoa > Mollusca > Bivalvia > Venerida > Veneridae > Mercenaria > Mercenaria mercenaria. The sequence goes on from NC_069378.1 coordinate 45,859,323, forward strand.
GTCAACTGACAGTATATCAAGAAAGATATACGGCACCCTGATATCGGGTCGAAAATACTGCAAGTGACAGGATAATTTCAACTTCACTTGCTGTGTCTGTTGGCGACCCTTCAGCTGTGTCAGTCTCTGAGTCGGAATTCGAGTTAAATAAGCTTCATGATCAAAGTGCTAGAAGATCGTCTATAACAATATATAACTCCCAATATTTCTGTTCAACTGCACTAAATGTTAAATACACCTAGACCAATCTCGTGCAATGTTTATTGAAACAAACAATTGCAAAATGTGAATTTTTAACTTACCAAGGCTCGAACTACGAAAAGCAAGTTTGTTAAGCCAACGCTATACCCTTTGGGCCATGCATTCGTTTATATTCACCGAAAACTTATACCGCTCTACTATGTATTACATATATGTTCCTACCCTTTTTTGGCGAATCAACTGCCCTGTATAAATTAGTCACGGCTGAAAAAACGTAGCCGACCTATACCTATTTCAAATATGTAAACAGTCACAAATAAAGTGCAAAATACATGTACTTTAAATACATGATAAAACGCGGTAAATTATTTCTCAAAATTTAACGAATATAGAATTACAATCAATTACGACTTATTTAGAAAAACGTAAACAGGTTTTATTTTGAAAAACACTGAAGGCTAGAAAATATGCTTCTTCACATAAAGTAATTAAAGACGCATAAAACGAAATCTATGGCAGATCCAAAAAAAATAGTATACATGTATTTACAATCACTTTACATTTGGCATGGAAAGGAAATAACGATTATTTTTCCTATAAACAACACTGGAGCAATTAAATTCCTTTCCCTAGATTCGGGTGATCTGACGTCATTCACAAAAAGTACAAGGAAAATGGCGTCGTTCGAAACAAATATTTTGAAATATATTGAAACTCCGCAATCAAAATTTCAAAAAGAATAATGAATAATAGCTAAAGCTCCTTTTCCTCACGGTAAAGAATAAAATTGAATATGTACGACTATGCAAATTTTCAATGTTTGTATGAATATTCTAAATCAAGGTAAGGAAGTGCAAATCAAATTTCAATTTGAAGTGGATAAAATCGTCTAACTCAATGTAAAAATGTTACTATAAGGATTGGGCGATTTTGTTCCTAGCATATACGGATACAAACCACATTGGGATTTCTGGCAAAGCTCCAAAGAATCGCTAGTAAAATTCATGACTTTGCAAGAAGTCCTAAACGCTTAAAGTAACATAACTTAAAAATATTACATGGAATCCTGTTAGTGGCATGGTAGCGTCGAATCGTCGCGTGACCAGCTATGTTCTAAGGTATGATCCAAACTGTAAAAATTTGTGCCACGACGCTCATCGGTACGACACGACATACGACATTTTGTATCGACACGCGCGTTCGGATGTTATGACGCGCGGCATTTTTATCCGATGGCAAGATTCGACCTCCGACGGTGCGTTACGACGCGCGACATTATTTTTAATCGTTTCGTGTTGTAGCCCGAAAAAAAAACTACAAAGATCCTAAATTCGGCCTACAAACCCATATATTTCAGTATAGCAGAGTTTTGTTTAATCAGGTGCTGGGCTTGGAGCACTAATGTGTTATTTATTTTATTACCTCGCATTAACAGATTCAGTCAAAGCGTGTCTGATATTATTTTAGGATTTTCTGATAGATTTTCTTGCCAGTAGGTGTATTACCTTTAATATTATTGCTGTTTGTTCAGTGTTTCCGTCGGCTTTGCTTTCATCGTTGTATCAGATAAACATTTCCATGATACTTAAAATAACAAACGTTTAGACGGAATGTCTATACCTCTTTATGGATACAAATGCTTTCAAACACATAGCAAACAATTAAACTGATTGTGTTTCCGATACAATTAACACTTATTAATTTATAATTGACCTGTCTCCTTTTGCATTTCTGAGTATACTAAATGTATTGATACAGTGCCTGTGCCAAATAATTAGTTAAAAGACGATAAACTCTACGAAGAATTTTAAAACACGTGACACTATATTTCCTCTTCTATAAGCTAATAAAACAAATTTAAGAAAGTGCCATTCTGAACAAGTAATGATTCATCTATTAGGTATGATGTTCTCTTATTTTTGACCAATGTATTTGCTTTAAACAAGTGTACATGTTTATATAATGATAAGGATAAATCTCAACTGCAAAACCAGACGCGGTGGCTTCGGCACCGTGATTCGTGAAAAGCGTTAAATTCTATTTACATAAGTGAAAAAACTTTCTCAACAACAAATGTGGAATAAATATGCTTAATAAAAACTGTTTACCACGTGTGTTACTGTGCTTACGCCTTTGCTGTTTAACAAAAAAAAATGTGTAAGAAATTACGTAATTCTAATTGATAATTAATCGGATTCTAGTCGGTCTATAATTAAATTTAGAACTTCTAATCTCATGATTAATCAAATATTGAAATTATAATTGAATGCTAATCCATCTGTTCCTCTTTAAACAAATATGCAGAAACTAGCATATGTCGTTTGTTTGAATTGATAGATGGTATTGCACTTCTTGAAGCGCTGACATTTGAATGTGGACTAAATGTATGCAAGACGATATCATTGAAGGTCTCTCACACTTACTCGCACGTTTAATTGTCTTAGTCTTTGTTTTTTTGCAATAAATTACAATATCATGTTTCAACTATTACCTAAAAGGAGGAGCAGTGGTCTAGGGTAAAGGTGTCGGCAGTTCAACCCGGTTGTCGTTGGTTTGAGCCCTACTTGGTCACGACCAGGCCATATCGTATGACATCAGTACAGATTTTTTCCCGCCAGCTTAGCTCAGAAGGTAAGAGCGTTGGTCTACGGATCGCGGGGTCGCAAGTTCGATCTTCAGGCGGGGCGTATGTTCTCCGTGACTATTTGATAAACGACACTAGTCCTCCACCTCTGATTCATGTGGGGAAGTTGGCAGTTACTTGTGGAGAACAAGTTTTGTAATGGTACAGAATCCAGGAACACTGGTTAGGTTAGCTGCCCGCCGTTACATGACTGAAATACTGTTGAAAAACGGCGTTAAACCCAAAACAAACAAACAAACAGATTTTTCCAGAAAAAGGTCTCGAGAATGGTTCAATAAGTTAGAAGCTTTCATCACGAGCTAAACTAAATAAGTGAATACCAATGCCTATTTTAAAAGCCTTTCTATAGAATGCACAGTCTCTGGCTTTACAGGAAAAATAATAGATTGTTTCAAAACTAAAGCGGTTATTTGAAATTAGATTTTAATTCTAAAAATTGCCAATCTTGCCGAAAGTACAGTGAGTTAAAATCGAAACGTTTGACCTGAATTAATTTTATTGAACATTCCTACATACTACCTCTTTGATTATTGTGTTTACATAGTAGACGTTAGAATATTTGTGAGAATGTTAAAATAAAGAATGGTGAAAAGAAATCCAGTGTTTTTCCGTGACTCTTATACGTTGTCTAGTATTTTATTTGTACCATTTATAATATTCTTCCATGTCTAACGATCATCATAAATTTGGGATCTATCGGGTACTGTGTGTCAGTTGGGGTATAACTTTTAATACCCGTCTTGTTGTCGACTGCCTTTATAAACATTACTATGCAAGTCTTAAAGTAATAGAAATTCATGGTGAATGGCTCTTACTCTTCCTGTTTTGATAAGTTGCAAATACTGAATTTACTATGCATACGTTATATTAAATAGGTGGTTACATTTCTATATAATTGTCGTAAAAGAAATAACTTGTGCCATTTAACATTAGTAAGAACATTGACGTATTTGGTCATGAATGTGTGTTGAATAGTTGATGCTCTTATCAATGAAGGTAATTTCTACAAAATGCAATATTATACATTTATTCAATGAGTTGCCAGTCAATGGTCAAAACAATTACCCGAGGACCGAAGGACATAGAGCCAAAATAGTTTTGTCTATTGACTGTTTCTTGTCTAGACAAATAATAAAAACATGTTTATGGCGTCAAGTTTCTTTCATAAGTGTTACTTTGCTGATTTGAGCAAATATCAGTATAAAACATGCTTTGGCAGAAGGAAAATATAATAACCGCCTCATGAACTGAATCTTGTATATTCTTCCGATAAAATCAAGATCTGTTGTTTTATATTTAAATATTCATTTCTCGTAGAAATTATTAGATTCTTAAAATGCACTTTACGAGTGTTTAACATGTTAGACTAAACATGATCATAAATAGTCGAACTCAATGCATTAATTTACTTCAAATTTGATGTGCAATAGAAATAAATTTTCTATTAGATTTGTAAATTATGTAATTGACAGATGGATGCTTTTCGTTTTCGGTACAAAACCCTAATTGCAGTATAAATATGAATCTTCTGCATATGTGCTTTAAATGAAACTCGTTTTAGATGTGTCTCATGTGTCCGTGTGGAACTGGACATTACTATGAGAATTAATATCACAATTAGAAACGAAACACAAATAACAATGTCAAAAGAGCTGATACTTGATACTTATATATTCTAGCATAAAACTGCTGTTCTTGTCAATTTTCGGATGAGTTTTAAGAGGAGAGAAAACGCGTGTTAAGAGAGAGATTCTCGCGCTCACTACTTTTAAACATTATATATGCTCGTTCCGTGGAAATGTAAATGTATTACGACCCGGATACGGATAATATTCAAAAGGAAATGACGTCAACGTGAAAAAAAAACGCTGAATTTTATTGATATTTAATGACGTTGACGGAAAATACATTCCCTTATTTGGTTTACGCGTTAAATGCTAGAACTGCGCTACCGCATGTTCTTTTCGGGCCATAACATCTAAAGAGTCTCTCGGAAAGAGCTGCTGCCTTCGCCCTACCGACCTCGGAACCCACCAATCCCTCTGGATTCTGCAGATGTTATAACACGAAAACATGCGCTATTCCCCTACAATATACTGTATTTCTTTTACGTCAAATATAGGTTTATTTCGAGTATGTGCTGACACATACGAAAGCATTAGCCTAAGTTTATGTAAGAGCTAGCTTAGAACAGCTAGACATTTGCAAGCCAACAGGAAAGCTTCCTAAACATTCACAACATATTACCTGTACTTAATAAATTCAATGTTAAGCTACGAAACAGACTCACCAATGAGGAGACGAAGGCTGAACAATAAAGTGAATGGTACCATATCTTCCCGTTCGTCAGAAAGCTAGGCTGTTAGACCTTAAATGTAGACAATATGCAGTGGTTTATCCATCAGATGAAGCTAAATTGTAGTTTTTGTTTCTCTAATCAGTCGTTCGGGTAACATCTGAGCAAAGTGTACAATGTACTTTACAATCTATAACTAAGAGGCTAGTCCGGTACGCTCAGTTGGTAGGACAGTTATCTTCCAAGTTTCAATCCAGGGCGATAATTTCTACACATTTGTAAGGAGGACGCATTGATAACTATTTGGTTTATTTGATTATTGTGCTTACGTTTGTATGTGCATTGATTAATTGACCCTTGACTGAGCTAACAGCCATTAATTATCAGTATGGTTCGTATTGGAAAAATGGATTTTAATTAGTGGGAATAGTGTAAACATAAGCGGCTATTGAAACAGTGGACAAGTACAGAATATCCCCATTCTGTGATTTATAATCACCATACGACCACTTTAGACTACAATGTATTCAGATCCCCACGGAAAGGTTGTTTAAGTAAAAAAACACTAAATCAAGTGATGTCATAGTATGCTATCCATCCCGTGAAACTGAATATAGAATATAGAATATAATATAATATTTGTATGATTTTTTTTTAAATGATTTTTGTTTATACTTGTATAAATGTTTATTGACCAGTCCTAGTCGGTATCTCTAGCCTGAATGGTATAATTGAATAATCAAATATTTGGAAACTTCATAATTTTACCAAAATACAGCCTGTTGAAAAACGAAGTGTGCTCTACGGTTCAAACACAGAGTCGAAGCATATCGTGTTTTGTACCCAGTTAAGAAGTGATTTGGCAATTTGTCACGTTTACGTATTTCTGAATAGTTTAGATTTTGCATTTTCTCTTTACATGAGTTTATTGTATAGACTTAAAAATTCCGAAATATTTTTCGTTTGACGAAATAATAATGTGAATCTTATTTCATCGATTTAATGTTGTTTAATCTATTGCTGTCTGCAAATGGAATACGGAAGTGTTCTTTAAAACAAAATATAGTCACTGACATTCGATTACACATCGCGAATGTAATAACTGAATATTTTGCAACCAGTTTCAGAATAGAAATAGAGATAGATAGATAGAAAGATAGAATTTGTTGTGGTAGAATGGACAATATATCATAAAACAACCCCAAATTCAATGTCAACACATTAAATATGAACATTAAAATGCAATTGTAGATGACGTATAATCAATACCAAGGATAACACCAAAAGAGAACATAAAGCTTTCATATTTACACTGTGGTCCTTAATTAATGACTTTTACATACAAATGTTAAACTTTGTTATTGATATGTTATGTGTCATTGAATATGGTTTTAAAACAAAATACCGGAAGAGCTCTGAAATTGACATTTAATGCTAAAATGGATTCATATTTTTACCTTTTATTTCATATTCTTTTCATCGTAAGAATACATTACTTTTATGATATATTGAATATAATTATCAACTGAGATCAAATGGCAAAATAATTACACGTAGTGTCTTAACATAACTGACATTAACAATGAACTTGGAAAGTATCTCCATCAAAATGGGGATTTCATAATTGGTTCAGTACCAAGATATATAGTTCGAAAATGAATAATTTTATGTTATTTAAATTTGAGATCTCTAGTGTACACGGAAATCTTGTCGGTCAACAGTTAAAACATAGGAAATCATCTTCGAGACAGTTTTATTCCTCCCAAAACAGTGTTGAAATATAGACAGTCCAACAACAGAAAGTATTTAACCGCCTCGATAGCCTAGTGGTAGAGCGTCCGCTTCGAGTGCAGGTGGTCGTAGGTTCGATCTCCGGCCGCATCATACCAAAGACGTGAAAAATTGTACCAGTAGCTCCATTGCTTGGTGCTCAGCATTAAAAGGGAAACTGGCCTCTTCTCTCATACCCTCGTGGCGATGGATTCCGTCAGAAATGAGGTGTCGAGAGTGATTAATATAAGTTGTAGAGCTTCCTTCACAATCAACCTAAGATAAATTATGCATAAAGAACACAAAGTATGGATCGCTGATATAAAAAAAAAATCATGTAAAAATGTATGCATATTACGCTTGTACGTCAATAGTCAAAAGTATTTTCATCAATTTTTGACTCGCCGGTCAATAATCAAAACTTTTGTCCGATGTCCAAAGAAGAGAGGGTTAATATATTTTGTGCAGGTCACCTATTCAATAAGTGTTTTATTACACGCAATCAGAAATAAGTACTTTTTGCTTAAAGCGCAGCAAAATAAATTTCGTTATCAATTATAGACTGGCAAATAGTACTAGCTATGGCCCGGTGGTTGATAAAAGGGATCGTTAATTAAAAACATGTATAAAATTATACTTAAATATGTATTGATAACCGAACTATGAACAACGATTTAATGACAAAAAATGGAGGCAACAAAGAAGGAAGAAATTTCCCTTGACGGGAATATTTTATAAAAGTAGCGGATTTCTTATATTTATAATTTGCAGTCTAATTAAGCATAATGCACATGCATTCAAGGAATACGTGTATAGTAAATAAAAGAATAAATTTTAAGTTAGAATTTTCATAATTGTACAAAATTCACAATAATACCACTGTTTCACTTTTTTTATTTTCAATAAAATGTGATCTTAAATGTATAAAAATACAAAGACAGATATCTATCGACACATAATGATTTATCTAAAAAAAAAATGCTTTCTAAAAAGTGTTTTTTAATTAATCAACGCACAACGTATATATCAACACTTTTTAAACCTGCCTAGATAATAATAACGACAGATTTCATGCAGAGACTCTTCGAACCAAGAATAATTTATGAAATGCAAAGGACACTTTCCTAACACTTGCATAAAGGAAGAGGAAACTTACCTTTCGCAAATCAAAGACCACCAACAATTTTATATCCATTTCATAGCTATAAACATGGATTATATTTTTTTTAAATCTTCCGATTAATCGTTCGGCCTTTATTGTTGGCGATTAGAAAAATGAAAATCAATAGTGTAAAAGAAAGCGCCATAATATTTATAAAACAAAGATCATGATTTTTATTTAAGTTGGTATAATTGTACACAGGTAATAAGTTTAACTTAATATCCGAGATATGGCAAATAAATATAAGATTTAACAAACTTTTTCGCTTTAAGTACAAGTAAACCAATTTCTTTTTCCAATGCTGATGGTTAAACTATCTGGTTCTTCAAAGTAGCAAATTGGAGTGCCTGTGTTTTCTAAGTTTTATCGGAAAACAAAAAAAATATGGACGACTAACAGATTGAAGGATCCGTTAGTTCTTCGCTGGTTTATATATTCAATAACAGGTATCTTTACGTAACTCATGACAATATTTATATATTTCTTACGAATTATGTAAATTGCAATTGATTCTAAACAATATTTCTGTATGATAATCTAAACCCTTAACAGGTAAAGATAAAAAAATTGGAAACTCAATTATTCATAAATGTTATTCTTACCGGTTCCATTATCGGTAATTAAATACTATATTAAGAATATTTCCATATTTCTGATGTTTGTTTCCCTTTAATCAGGAATTGCATAAATGCGGACTGCTTAGCGCATTCATTTTTATTTCACACAAAAGTCTTGTGTGGTATACGAAAGGTCAACTTTCGTATCCAGACTGTCGAACTGTGAAGGATTCGAAATCATTTAAAGCGACAGTTTGAAATGAAAAAAAAGTTCTAACACTTGTATCTTGTGAAATTAAATATGAATTTTTATGTTACTCTTACTTGTTTTACATCAATTGTGTACAATAGTAGAAAAGTAAAGTTTCTTGTTTAATATGGGTGTCAACGGAAGACAATTGCATGCCCTGGTAATAAATATGCATAAATGAAAAGAGTATACTGGCTGTTTCAATATCAAAAAATTGCTATTTCCCCCTAAAGCTGTTATGTTTTACATTCAAAGTAATATTTTCTCATTGCAATTGAAAGGAAATGTTCAACAATATGTATAGCAAATACTTTTACGAATAGTAGCATTTATATATTTTTCAATCCCAATTACCCTCATGCCACTTCAAATTTACGTGCAGCTGTCATGGACTGATTATGTCACACTCGGCGACTCGATTTGCGTGTTTAGCTCTAGTTGCATTTATATGTGTTTGTGATGCTCGATGCTTTATGCGATTTAAAGTTTATTACTACATTATGACTGAGCTATCTGTTGGCTGTAATTTCGGGAAATGTACCGTTTCCTTTTATGTCTGTCTCATTCAGATATACCTGGTCAGTGCAGATTTTCTGGAAGACCTTTGCGTGAGTCAGCATGTGTCACCAGCTTAGGGAACATCTTTGTCCATTGTTTTGGAATAGATCCTAATGCTGAACCAACATACTACACGGAAGACGAAGAAGAGGAATAACTAGATACTAACTTAGAATGCAGACAACAGAGAAACACAATCCTTCTTTTATAAAAGCGATGGTTTACTTCGAACTTATTTATTTAAGGACACTCGCTACAGTTTCGTTATTTTTTTCTCAATAATAAACTTCGATGAAATGTTTTATATTAAAAGATCGTGTTATGATGTATTGAAAAATGAAATAAAAATGCTAGGTCACAAGCTTTGTTTCGATTTAATTTGCCCAAGATAACGTAAAACAATATATCTATTTGAAACATGCTCAGAGAAGTCGAAAAGAAAATGATTTTGTAAAGAAAGGAATACTTGTTTAGCAAACCCAAGGGCTATTTTTGCATATTTTTGTCAATTTTAAGTTGGTTACGTCTACCTAATCTAAAACAAAAAGAAAATTGATAGATCACCATATTAGATTTCGCTTAAATCAAATTACAACGAGGTGGGGTGTGGCGGGTATTTATACAACGCAGGTTGGTACGAAATACTCTTTCAGTGTTTGAGCAAATGACTTAGAGATATATCAAATTATCAAACGGCAGATTTCTTTATATGCGGATTTTAAGGTGTTTCTGAAGCATTTTGATGTCATAGAACGATGAAAGTTTCCGCCTTTCTCCGAACAAAACCAATAGTTTATGAATACAGATGTACGGTATCGGTACGGTTCGGGATTAGAAACAGCTATGACTCAATGCAGAGTCGGAGTGCCGGTATAAATTACTGACTCCAGTATATGTCAGATTGAAGCAATTTGAACTAAAAGTACTTAAAATGTATATATTTTGTAACCATGATGATACTTACCCTAACCTTTAGTCAGTATATTATACATATTATGCATGCGAACATACAATAATTTACCGTCCGCAACATTAGATAATCACTTCCGGGCATGCACAGAAGTCCGCTCCAACTCTGCAGTGAGCTACATCGATTAGAAACACAACCAAATTGGTACAGTGCTGGAGTAAATATCGACCCGTCCGAAAAAAAAAACTGTAGCGAGCGCCTTTAAGCGATTTTTACATTTGGACATATTTATTAAAGGGATAGTTTGCTTGGGAAACATTCTTTCATTGACAAGAGATTGTTAACTAAGGACATCATCGTTCAAGCGATAGTTCAGTTCGGACATATTCGTTCAAGCGATTTTTTTTTTTTACTTCGGAAATATTCGTTCAAGCGATTGTGTACTTTAGACATATTCGTTCAAGCGGTTGTTTATTTCAGACATAATCGTTCAAGCAATTGTTTACTTTAGACATATTCGTTCAATCGATTGTTTCTTGAGAAATATTCGTTCAAGCGATTTTTTACCTCGGAAATATTCAACCAAGCGTTTGTGTACCTCAGACACATTCGTTCTAGCGATTGCTTACTGTGAACATATTCGTTTAAACGATCGTTTACTTTAGACTTATTTATTAAAGTTGTGGTTTGTTTTGGACATATTTGTTCGAGTGAATATTTACTTTGGACACATTCGAGCAAACGCATGTCCACATATAGATAGGACGGTGTCAAGACCTGATAACGAACTTTTGACTATATCAAAGATACAATTGTATAATGGTACAGCTAGTTCGCAGGAGCGTGTCAGGGAACAGATAAGCATTTACGTCACAATAATACCGAATTTAAACTATTCATCTATCGTTGAAACTCATGACATGTATTACACTTTCAATTTGCATACATACATGTACATAAATCATTACTTAGATTCACGTTTGAATTGTCAGTGTGCGACAAAATATTGCTTTTGAAAGACTACAGGCCAGGTTTGAAAAAGATATATGTATTGTTTAAAAGATTGATTATAGACAGCGGTAAGTGCAATAATGAACGAGCATCATTATTCAATGATCTTATTGTCAACTTACACGGATTTTGAAATATTTAACGAACTAATCCACAAGGAAGAGAGACAAAGATATAACAGACACTTATTGGTCTTGCCATATGTTCTAATAAATCGTTATAAAGATAGGAGAAACTATTAGGATATTATATCTTCTCAATACATATGAATTGTCCTTTTGCATTTTACCAGTGAATATACAATTAATGTTTGAAACCTTTTAGGAAGCGATGCATAAGCATCCGAAATCTTTGTGACGGAACAAAACAAATTGCAAATTTGTAAATGCTACCACACGTCAATTGACAAAAAAAATGATAACGTTCTATATTGTGGGGCCATGAGTATCTTTAGTATGTCCAAAACTGTTTTATTATTTCATCACTGCAGACTGAGGCTATGAATGGTTCATTGGTATAAACGTTTAGCCGATCTGACATTATCGGCGGCAGTAATGTATCTAGCACTAGCAGTAATGTATCTAGCACTGATTTCTGCAAAAATCCATGTACTTGATTATTCATATTGTCTTGTAAATACAATACGTTTACATGTACACAACTGGCACGTGTTTGAATGTTTGTTTAACTTTTCAGAGGAGAAAACGCACGACGTAAAATTGTTTCTATTGCAATAATTGTTGAAACTTAATTGTTATACAAAATTTAATGAACCATCCCTTAAATTTATTTACTAGCACCCCATTTGCTGGTGTCAAAATATTATCAATTTTACTTACTTTTAAAGGTTTCAGTTCTGTTCCAAACTGTTTATACAACTCGACGAGGAAATCCCGCTTATGGTAAGACTTTTGTTTGTTTATTGCACATTATCTAGTGTTCTCTAGAACGAGATAATTATATCGATACAAACTTTGTTTAATATCCTATAAAGTTTTATATACGGGACCAGAAACACAAATGCCATCTTTTTATGGAAGAATAATTTAAGTTTACGAATTGTGACGAGTTGTCTGTTCCTACAAATTTCTGTCTTTCACACCTGTGCTTGTTGCATGGATCTACAAAGCAAACATCTGACATGACTTTTGATAATCAGTGTTGGGGCCTATTGTTGCTGACTCCTTTATAAAGAGTAATAGTTAAAATTGAAAACAGACTCAAAAATGTCAAAAGTGAGCATGATTTACATTAGAAACATTGACTAAGGTTCGGATTAGATGGGTAGAGTTTTATGTAATTAGATATAAAAATCACCAGTTTGTTCGGTTTTCGGAGTAGAGAGGTTTCGGATGTCAAGGGTATTTTTACAATAGAGAATGAATAAGAAAATTTGGGACCAAATAATTCGTTCAGTTTAGAGAGGTTTTCGGATTAGAGGGGTTCGGATTAGAGAGGTTCTACTGTATATATCACGTCACTCTCAAATAAATTATGTCTAATTTACTAACGAACAAGAATGACGTGACGTCGTTGTAAAACGTCTCTTTGAGGTATGATTTTTATGTGTCTCTATTTCGTGAAGGTTTAAGCTGCCTTATAAACATAATTTCTCGCTGTTTTCTACTGACTATACTGTCCGTGAACATTTTGAAAAATGGAAATATTTTATATTTCGGGAACTTGTGTCCCGTATAAACGTCAAAATATTCGCTTACGTAAAGTAACCTTTTGATGGCGTCATGGATGTGTTGATTGTGTAAGGTCACTCTGTTTCGAAGATTTGAAGATCCACTGATGTATTATTGTTTACATCCCTGGCACTGAATGACATATATTACGTTTTCCACATCGCAGTATATTGATTGGTTCACCTTGAATGCTTTTCCGCATCTGAATGTGTATGAGTCTCCTTCTATAATATGTTTGCACATACCACATTTTGAACTGTTGCATTTACTTACTACGAATTTTCTGATTTTTAGGAATCACATATCTAAAACTGGAATCCAAAGTTGAACACAGATTTTTTAAACTTTCACATTCAAAATGTTGAAAGCAATGCTCTGATTGGTCAACAGACCTGATTGGTCTAAATAGAGATACAGAGACTTCAACAACGACGTCACGTCATTTTTATTCGTAAATTAGACGTCACGTTTTAAGTGTGACGTCACTTGTTTCTATTCACGACGTCAAATGACGCCATGTTGTTTGTAACACTCCTGATGATAATTTTTGAAACCGGTTGAGGAAAAAAGTTTAAAAAGATTTGGATATTTCCTTAAAATTTTTTTTTAATATTTCCACCCGTACCATGGTCTTTTTCATGAATAAATATATTTTATCTGTGTATTCATATTCTTGACTTTTTTTTATTTCCGCGGTGGCCTTGGTTCGAGTCCCGACTTTGGTGTGATTTTTTCTTGATTTCAAATCTTTCCAAAATTTCATGTTCTTATGTTCATAATATAATGAAAAATTCATTCTTAAGAAAAATATTTTAGACAAAATCTGAGTCTAGTCCCTTTTAGGCAAACGCGTGTTGAAACGAGTCGTCTGATTGGTTCAAATTGAAACAGATTGCTGGAAATAGAAGTAGCAATATTGGAAATCCGATTATACAGAAAGATAAATTTGAAAGTGCTGTCATCAGATGTAACTTTTAGGAAGATAAAGAACTTTAGTCAGATTGAGGTAAATCAGAGGAGATTAATATAAACTAATCAAGGTAGAGTTATGGTTCTTGAACACTGCACTTCTATCAATTTCATCTCTCAGTATGTGGACTTTAATAAAATCCGTTTCAAAGTTATGCGGTTACATTCCGTTTATTCCGGACATTACTGTTATATTAAAACGGTTTATAACCAAAACAGTAATGAAGGACGACTTATGTTTCGTGCATTTTTCTCTTTCTGCCAATACCCTCCGTTATTGTATTGTAAGGGAATGCCCCCCCCCCCCCCCCCCCCCCTTTTACAAATTACATAAACACTGCCATGAAATCATGTGACAATCCACTCTAAAATACACGTAAATAAAATCTATAAGCAGAAACTTACTTCTATGGACTGTGAATCGTGTCATGTTAGTGTGTTGTAAGTGGAAGCCTTTTAACTGTGCCGAAATTAACTATTCCAGAACTGAATTCTCCGTGAAAACTAAAAATGCAATTTCAGTCTAAATTCTCCTTTGAATAGAGTACTTTTAAAGGTGAATAACTCTTAAAGTAAATAGTGTAATCGATATTCCTAAGATGAGCTAATGTTCAAATCATTCTAGAACAGACTGACAACATGATTTTTACCATGAAGTGCCAGACTACGGAGCCAGTTAGACATTTTCTACAAGTGTGCCAAGCGTCCATTTCGATGTTTGTAAAATGGCGGCGGATCAACATTGGAACTATTTTTATGTTTTGTATACCGGCTTTTTAGCTTACCTGTCACAAAGTGACAAGGTGAGCTTTTGTGATCACGCAGCGTCCGTCGTCCGTCCGTGCGTGCGTGCGTGCGTGCGTGCGTCAGTCCGTAAACTTTTGCTTGTGACCACTCTAGAGGTCACATTTTTCATGGGATCTTTATGAAAGTTAGTCAGAATGTTCACCTTGATGATGTCTAGGTCAAGTTCGAAACTGGGTCACGTGCCGTCAGAAACTAGGTCAGTAGGTCTAAAAATAGTAAAACCTTGTGACCTCTCTAGAGGCAATATATTTCATGAGATCTTCATGAAAATTGGTCAGAATGTTTATCTTGATGATATCTAGGTCAAGTTCGAAACTGGATTACGTGCCGTCAAAAACTAGGTCAGTAGGTCTAAAAATAGAAAAACCTTGTGACCTCTCTAGAGGCCATTTATTTCACAAGATCTTCATGAAAATTGGTCAGAACGTTTACCTTGATGATATCTAGGTCAAATTCGAAACTGGGTTACGTGCCGTCAAAAACAAGGTCAGTAGGTCAAATAATAGAAAAACCATGTGACCTCTCTAAAGGCCATAATTTTCATGGGATCTGTATGAAAGTTGGTGTGAATGTTTATCTTAATGATATCTAGATCAAGTTTGAAACTTGGTCATGTGCGGTCAAAAACTAGGTCAGTAGGTCTAAAAATAGAAAAACCTTGTGACCTCTCTAGAGGCCATATATTTCATGAGATCTTCATGAAAATTGGTCAGAACGTTTACCTTGATGATATCTAGGTCAAGTTTGAAACTGGGTCACGTGCCTTCAAAAACTAGGTCAGTAGGTCAAATAATAGAAAAACCTTGTGACCTCTCTAAAGACCATATTTTTCATGCGATCTCCATAAAAATTGGTCAGAATGTTCATCTTGATAATATCTAGGCCAAGTTCGAAAGTGGGTCATGTGCGTCAAAAACTAGGTCAGTAGGTCAAATAATGAAAAAACGTTTTGACCTCTCTAGAGGCCATATTTTTCATGGGATCTGTATAAAAGTTGGTTTGAATGTTTATCTTGATGATATATAGGTCAAGTTTGAAACTGGGTCAACTGCAATCAAAAACTAGGTCAGTAGGTCTTGAAATAGAAAAACCGTGCGACCTCTCTAGAGGCCATATCCTTGAATGGATCTTTATGAAAATTGGTCAGAATGTTCATCTTGATGATATCTAGGTCAAGTTTGAAACTTGGTCACGTGCCTTATAAAACTAGGTCAGTAGGTCAAATAATATAAAAACCTTGTGACCTCTCTAGAGGCCATACTTTTCATGGGATCTGTATGAAAGTTGGTCTGAATATTTATCTTGATGATATCTAGGTCAAGTATGAAACTGGGTCAACTGCGGTCAAAAATTAGGTCAGTAGGTCTAAAATTAGAAAAATCTTTTGACCTCTTTAGAGGCCATATTTTTCAATGGATCTTCATGAAAATTGATCCGAATGTTTACCTTGATGATATCTAGGTCAGTTTCGAAACTGGGTCACGTGCGGTCAAAAACTAGGCCAGTAGGTATAAAAATAGAAAAACCTTGTGACCTCTCTAGAGGCCATAAAAGTTAGTGAGAATGTTCACCTTGATGATATCTAGGTAAAGTTCAAAACAGGGTCACGTACCTTCGAAAACTAGGTCAATAGGTCAGATAATAGAAGAACCTTGTGACCTCTCTAGAGACCATATTTTTCAATGGATCTACATGAAAGTTGGTCAGAATTTTTACCTTGATAATATCTAGGTCAAGTTTAAAACTGGGTCAAATGAGCTCAAAAACTAGGTCACTATGTCAAATAATAGAAAAAACGACGTCATACTCAAAACTTGGTCATGTGGGAAGAGGTGAGCGATTCAGGACCATCATGGTCCTCTTGTTGTGAATATGTCTCTGTTTAACATAAAACTTTCAGGAATTCATATATATGTAAAAATAATCATAAGCCCGTTTAAAGCATTTGTTATATTGATGTATTCATTGTTTTACATACAAGGACTATATTATGTTCGGCGTAGTAAATTTCGTCTGCTATTTTAGTACGCTATTAAGGTTTAGCTCGAGCTTTTTATCATTTGCATGATTTTTAACTTAATTTGTTAAATATGTTCAGGCTTTTCATAAAAGCCCGCTGTAAAATGTCAGGGTCTATATTTATATGTAATTTTAGCAGCACAATGCAGTGTTTCTCTCGTGGACGGATAACATTACCCTGTTGAAAGCCCGTCTTATGATTGGATAATTTAGTCACGTGGTATAGTCTAGAAGGTTATATATACAGGTCCCCGTCTTTCATTCGGGTATCTTCTTCTCAACTGTAAAAACTTGAGAATAACAACAACAAGGCTTAAACGGCTGTTAAATCTTACCTACTTTGGCACATAACTATCTTTCAGTCCAAGGTATAACGAGTACTAGCTTACTATCATAATTACTGTTGGAGAACATTGTGTTTATTTATTATGTATAGCAAGTAACACAACAGCAGCGAAGAGAAAATGAACCTTGTGGTATGCCTTGTCTAAATTACCACGTAATGGCGAAACCAAGGAGGTGCTTTGGACTTCGTATACATATTCATCTTTACGAAAAGTATTCTGTTTACCGTATTGCCATTCAAAGAATTTCCATGTAACCGTTCCATAACTTGAGAAGAAGAACCCATTGCATAGGCTCGGTCCGTCGTTGTACACTTTTATGCTAGATGTTATGTACACTTTTATACTAGATGTTATGTATAAATTTGATAGTTCACTAGATGCACTCGCTCTGTTACTGTTTTTGATGATATGAATTGCGCTGTAAACTGACTGATATGATGAGCTTGCACACCATGCATAATATACATGTAACTGACACATGTCAATTATTACGTTTGAAGATTTACACAGATGTTCTTTGCGCTTTTCAAAGTGAGCGGCTGGGAGAGTTGAGAAAGTACTTGTATATACACTGGTCATTGTACCACAAATGATCATGTGTGTATCTAAGTTATATGATGCAAAGGCACACTGCAAAGAGGTCAACATTATAACAATTAGTGGTCCAGTACCCATTAACCCTCACACGAAGTAAATTACAACTATTTGGTACAATGCATATCTATGCCAGTCATGCACATGGCTGTGTGTGTATACGCATTATATATAGGGAGCGACGGTCCCGGAGAAACAACTGCATCCTAGACTAATAAGAGACCGTCAAAGTTTGCCCAAGGTATATGATCTATAATGACGCACCTACAGTGATTGTCCAATATCGACGCACCCAAAGAGGTTGCACCAGGTATCTATTTCAACGCATCTGGAGTTAATCGCGACATACACTTGTATCTGCATGCTTTATCAAGAGAGATGTTGTTATGCAACTGCCAGTTATATTACTAAGTAAACCGGTATCCTGATTAATAAGGATGTGCAACTACCACAAAGTGGGGTAGGTCCTTAGAGTATGTAGGTTTAACAAGGTTCCTTTCAGTAGATTTAGAGTTATCCTCCTGACAAAAGTGTTACGGATGGATGCTAGGACGGGCGAAGACCATAACCATCTACCACTTTGCCTTTTAGCGGCAGTGTGTGTTAAGTGCAACTCGAGAGGATTTTTGAGTAAAACATGACGCATTATACGCATATAGAAAGGAAAAGAAAGCAAAACAAAATCATGTCCAGAGATACGACATTCAGAACGTAAGATGTGTGATGTCGACAAACCAGCAGAATTATTTCAAACTTTAAAGTTTTTTTTACAACAGGCAGCAATACCTCTAAGATATCAAATGTTTTAAGGGCACACTTTGGAAGTAATAAATACAGTAAAAAACTTAGTTCATTCAACTTCGAATCACAAACGTTTTTCCTTAATATTAATCCTTCACGTTTTAAGTTGTTGCTTTTTGTCAAGTAAAGGTTTCGTTTATTATAGTGTCACTCCTATTGAAAGGACCAGCAAATTATGCATTTGGGACACCTTTTGCCATAAAATTATAAAGGAAATGAATACAAATGTGCATCTGTGTGTCGTACATTCTTAGCTATCACACACGTCTATATTGTTTATATGGCTTTACGTGAAACACAAAACGTTGGTTTAACATTTTTTTTTAAAAGTTCATCACTTATTGCCTGTAAAACAGCATTTATCAATATACTTTTAATGGTTCTATTCGTTCCGTTTAATTTCATAAGCGTAAGCAAAATTTATACATGCGACCAATTTCTATTCCCGTTTAGTTTCTACATACATAGATTCAATTCAATTCTCCAAGAATGCAGTTAAGTTTAATACATTGAAACACATCAAAATACAATAACAAACGATGGTTTTGTTATTAACACAATCAGGAGGTACTCCTAAACAAACAATAAACAATAATCATTTTTTATATAACAACGCCCTGTTAAAAAGGAAGTAATCGTACACAAAAGACAACTGTGTAGTTTTTCAAAATCAAATCTTTTTGCTGTGAGGCAGGAAATAATTAACAAACAACAATTATTTTAAACGAAACAAACTTATTTTGAAGCAAGTATTCCTAAACACACAACAGTTGTGACAAGAACAAGAAACATGAATAAATACATGAAACATCTGTCCAGTATGAGAGCAACTTCTTTCCACGAATACAGTTTAACATCGTCCTCATCCTGATGATCCGGTTCAGGCTGATCTACGTCAACCAACTCCATATGTGTACCTCTAAAGCGTGTCCTTGCATTAGTTTCACGTGTCTTGTCATCTAAAGGGAGTTTAATGGTGGAGGCCGTCAATGTAGATCTTTCCTTAGGATTGACCTTTTGCCTTCTACAACACTTTTCACCTGTAAAATAAGATGCACTATGATAAACACGTGTAAATCTGTAGTCACATAACAGGAGAAAACATAACATCAAAGATTTGGTTTGATTGTTTTATTTTTAAATGATTGATGCATCCATTGCAATACAAACTAAATTTAACAATCTATAATTTTGAAATACAGAACTGATAATTGAAATTGCTTTATATCTATAATTTCAAAGCAAATAAGCAGTTACTTAAACGCTTTAAAATAGAAGTATAAAAAGCATATACATTGTAAGTATATTATGCAAATGTAGTAGAGATTGTCACATTTCACACTTAAAGCTCAAATGTGGTTCTAAAAGAATATAAAGCAAAAAGATAATGCGACAAAAGTCTTTTGAATACGTTAGAAATTGCGAACTTTATGCAATATGTCATGTTTAAAATTGTGAACATTATGCAATACGCCATTTTTAAAATTGTGAACTTTTTGCAATACGTCATGTTTAAAATTGTGTACTTTATGCAATACTGCATGTTTAAAATTGTGAACCAACACCCTTTATGATAATGATTTTGTAACATAACAAAATAATTTTATAACACGGACTAATAAATTACTATGAGGACATTCTAATGAAACTGTCATTTCATTTCTAAAAACTTCTGAATTACAAAATAACAATATTAATGAATGACTTGTTCCTGACCTAATGCTGCAAAATTATTTTAATATTTTTTTGAAAAATGTATACAAGTTTCAGTTCAATATTCCTTGCCTTTATATGTTATTTCGAAACTAGCAATCTGTTTTGTATATCCTATTTAAACAATATGCATACTTAACAACAGTTGATGTTATTCTCACCTTTCCACATAGCCATTTTCACGAGAAATACTCTAGTCAATGTTTGCACCCAACCGGATGGTTCCTCGTCATCATCATGGTTGAAATAAATGTCCAGCACCACAATGGTGAATACAACAGATAATGTACTCAGCATCAGAATAATTGTAAGATATGTGGCTGTAGATATATATAACAATAAGCTCTTGACAAGATAAATAATATAAATTAAATCGAACAGAAACTCTTTATAAACAGTTATATATAAACAAATTATATTAATAATATCAAGAGTTATGGTTATTATTAGAATAATTACATAGAGTACATAAAAATATTATTTTTTTTTTGGATTTAACGTCGCACCGACACCTGACATGTCATATGGCGACTTTCCAGCTTTAATGGTGGAGGAAGACCCCAGGTGCCCCTCCGTGCATTATTTCATCACGAGCGGGCACCTGGGTAGAACCGCCGACCTTCAGTAAGCCAGCCGGATGGCTTCCTCATATGAAGAATTCAACGACCCGAGTGAGGCTCAAACCCACATCGATGAGAGGCAAGTGATTTGAAGTCAGCGACCTTAACCACTCGGCCACGGAGGCCCCTACATAAAAAGATATAGAATAAACAATTATGCAATAATAATGTAAACCAGTAAATAATGGCATAAACGAACTATGTAATAATAATAATGTTCACAAGTAAATCGTGAAAAGGAAAAACGTGTAACAATAATGTACACACGTATATGATTGATTAAGCTAACTATAAAATTACACTGTTCACCAGTAAATGTTCACACAGAACAATGTTGATAACATAATACTTATCATTTACCATTTAGATGGATAATCATTTATTTATTCATTATTATTAAACAATCTGCTTAAACTATTGTGTAATTTCTACAACGTCACATTGAAAATGTGTTTGAGCATACATGTAAAATCATATACAATGAGGAGATGTTATAACAACACGATTGAAATTTGGTATTTATATAGATAAAATATATAAAGTATGTACAGATAACATATGATTTTTCGCAATATGCAAAATCCTGTGGGAATGGTTGGTCCTAATGTCAGTTCCCATTACAACGAAAATGTCTGAGAAAATGCTTCGGCACGAAACATTATATGCTCACGCTTTTTGAACAAGCAAAAGCATTTAGTTTGTTAAAAATTCTAATTATGTATTATAAGGAAATTATGACTTGACGTTGGAACGCGAAATTATTAATATTAAAAAAATATGTGTTAACATCGCGTGATCTCTATGTAAACACACCTTAAACCTCCTGCTGGATTACCCATGGGAAACGAAAACATGATTCAGCAGTTTTATACATATCTGTTAAAATGAGGTTATAAAATGACCTATTTGTGTATACTGATATGCTAGAAACTGGTACTTACACAGTATGCTGGTACTCAAAGAAGTTTTGGGAATGTTATCGGCAATCAGCGTCAAATAAACAGCATATGCGAGAAGAACTGTATAAAAGTAAGATATAAAACAGTATATGCCATAAAAGTGTGTTAAGAAGACAAAAGTTTATAAAAAAACAGTTAGATATAGTAAAAGTGTCTTGGTCAACGACCTTAAGTAATTATCTAGAACCAAAGTATTGACAGATTAAACTGACATGACCTAGGAATTAACTAATGGTAGATGAGATCATACTTACTAGGTATACATTGGAGTATAATTTTTATTTGCGTCAATACATGAGATCAAACCCAAATGAACGCATAAAATTCTCATTTATGTATTCTAAAATGTTGAAGTCCACGAATTGATATCACTACGAGAATGTCGTTTTTCATGAAATTTCATAACCATGAATTTATTCTACAATAAGTGAAGCTGATGTTATATAAGCACCTGTCAACGACATGCCTACTCGTTCCCCTGATTCTGGTGGCAGTTTGAACACAAACACAATCAGTGATGCCATCAGTAGCACAGGAAATATTGTGTTCAAAATATGAAACAATGGACGTCTCTTCATTTTTAACGTGAAATACAATCTGCAAAACAATAAGAGCTGAGAAAATAAACATTTAAGACGTAACCGACATCTGCATTTTTTGGGCTAGTTTTGAATTTCGGGGATCAGATCGATATCATTAGGTCCACATTTAATTATATTTAAATGAATGAGATGTTCAGCTTTGTTAAAAACGACTTGGTTAAAACATTTCTATATTATGGTTATTGGTTAGAACTGATTTTAGGCTGTACGGCTAATTTTTATGAACTTGCAACTCGGGATAAATTTTGTGTCTGGCGATCTAAACGATATGTAAATGATACTTGAACATTGTTTAATATCTTCAAACAAATGTATTTCTTTTTATCCTCTATTTGCAGGGTTCGTGATCAAATTTGGTTTTACTTCTTTTCGTTGAATGTGACAGCACTTACCTATCGTAGCTATATGCATCATATTTCGATTTGGAAGCTGTTTCAGATGATGTTGTTGTTTCGATCAAATCCCATTCACCATTGGGCTGTTGTAAAAATAAATAAGTGTACTTTTTAATCGGACCTTCTGCATAAAACAATTAACTGAAAGATGTTATGACATCGGGATACCTGAAATCGTAGTGGGAACACCACGAGACATGTTGACAAAGATACAACCGGTCACCAGGCCCCGTGTTCACAAAACATTTTCAGTCTCAGCTGAGTTTGATAATGTAACTTTATTTGTGATTTATATCTAAATAGCATGTTTAAAACTAAATTTTAAGTTAATAACTATTTTCAAATGGCTTTCCGGTATTGATGGTCAGTTTCAGTTGGAATTACGTCTTGCAGTTTTAGTAAAACTAATAATAAATTTTTAAGCTCAAACTCAGCTAAGTTCGAAAAATGCTTTGTGAACACGTGGCCTATTGTTCAGTATTTCTTCCAGATCTTAGGAACTGGCTGGATTTGTTTATACATTCAAGAAATCTTTTGAAACACTTTCAAATAATAACTTTAATAGCACGTTTTACACACATTTAGTATTCATCATATATAAAGGCAACAGCCAAACAGAAGAATGTAATCATATAGAGGTATTGATCAGCCACATGAAAAATTATAATACACATTTATCAGAAGAGCTATAAAACTTACGCTAAAGTTGTCGGTTGTGATTGGATCAGATGTAAATTCTAACGAAATCTCACTTGAAGTGTATGCCCAAGTTGTCAGCACGATGCTGAGAAACAATAAATGAAGCAATAAATTAAGACGTCAAATAATGAGAGACGAATCTGATTGATGTGACATTTGTTATGAAAAATATCTTGATGGCAACTCGTATTTAGTAGGAATAATAAAATTCATTCAACAAAGCAAGCCGAACATTCCAATTTGAACTCATGTGTAACTAAAACTTGTTTATATAATACATTCGTATTGACTAGAATTTGATTCTGCTTGAAATAATATGTTGGAATGACAGAAAGTATGTAGCCGTATATGTACGCAACTATTGAATATATAAATAAGTTTGTGCTAAACACCACACATTAAATTGCAAAATTCGATTTTACAAAGAAAAAAAGTAAGGATAGATTTCCCGGAAGCAAAAAGCACCCCAAAGTCTTTTTTTATGTGCAGTTGATTTTGTCAGAATATCTATATCCTGAAAGCCTCACCAAGTCTGCTTATCTAATTGAAAGGCTCACCTGCACGTCTATGAAGGCCTCATCTGCAAATATATCTATCTGAACGAAGTTCTCACCTGCGTATCTATGTATCTGAGTGAAGGATCCGGATTCCCCTGCAATTATGTTTATCTTTATGAAGTACTTACTTTCATTTCTGTTTATCTAAATGAAGGTTTCACTTACATGATCTTTATCTAAATGAAGGACTCATTTGCATATCTGTTTATCAAAATGGAGGACTTACCTGCATGTCTGTGTATCTAGCGGGTAGTATGTAATGTCAACATCACAGTTGGTTTCAAATATTCCACCTGGTGTCCAGTATGCGTAGCCACCCGAACTTATTCGTATCAGCCAGTTCTCGTTGCTGAGTATCTCTAGTTCGTTAACACTAAGGTCACAAGAAAACATCTAATCAATTGTCAAAAGCAGGCAAATAATCATTACGAAATAATCATCACTTGCTGTTTGATTACAGTCGTGGTTAATTTTGTATCATATATTCAGCAGATCAAATTGCAGCTTCTTTTCCAAAACATTTTTAAACAATTTAAATTTAAAACTTCTGTAAGTAACGCACAATACAACAGTTCTGAGTACAGTACATGTCAGCGATCTGACTTTCATATGTTTCAGACCGTCTGAAACAACTACGAAGCTGGTCAACAAAATTGCATTATTATTTCTTAAAAATAAAACACCTATGAGAATAATGCATGAAAACGCTACTGGAAAAAGCAACTCGAAGTAGCATCAGCTTGTTCCTAAGGTGGTATCTTCTGTCATTATTTTCAGTAGAAAAAAAATCAGTAACAGAACATCATATATATTTTGTATTTTAAGTATGTACTATATACATTTTATAGCTGCCATATCAAAATAGATTTTAAACTATGAACAGTTGGGTTAAATGTAACTATTTGGAATATTTATTTAAATCTAAAATACACCTATTTTCTAAACGTTTTATATGAATACATACAAAACATGGTTGATAACAAAAAAGTTAAAGGCAATACTTATTTTATGTATAACTTTAGTAACAACGTTATAATGTGAATATAACATAAAACTGTTCCAATAGTTAGAGTGACGCTAAACACTGCAGCTGAATAACTAGGGTACATAACTTAGGATATAAAGCGATATATATCAGTACATGGAATATGTAATCAGATGAAATGTTTAACCATGTGTCTAAGGTAACAATGAGTCTAATATCATTTAAACAAGAACAAAAAGGATATCATATAAAATAACAATAAAATAATAGAATTTGTTTTAACATGACCTTGTGTTCAATTACAAAGTTTGAAAAAATTCCATCAGTGGGATTTTTTACCCAAAACTGTCGCATCCTTATTACTATGCTGCGGTCTAATTTTGGTTATAATATAAAATTTTTAAAAGATTACATGTAAATAACACTTGCGGTAACATTGATATTTGGTGAATGATGATGTTTGTTCTTTCATTTGCGTTGAGTTTAGCGCCGGTTGCCCACAGGTTTCCATTATGCAATGGCCTAACGTGTGTGTCTTGATTTTGTATCATCTCAAGTACTACAGTAACTGCTAAATTCTCCAAATGAATTAGGAGATTCGGCCGAATGAAATCAGATATAATCATTTTTTTTATTATAATCGTCTAAGAGAATATATACCTCGCCTGGACATAAATGATGGTCTTCTCGCTTATTTTCATTTTCATTGGCCTTTTTATAGAAAATAAGAGTACAACGCTGATAAAGCGAAAATTTAGCCCCACCTTAACTATGTTAATAGTGTAAACGTATGTAACTAATTTGCGGACGAGAATAATCAAACGTGATCAGAACATTATGTGCAATGTGCATGTAATTTTAAGAAATGAAAATGGATCAAGAAAACACTCTTGAGTAAACATTTTTAGGTAAATTACGCATTCTACAGACAACTGAAAGGGACTAAAACGAAAAAGAAACAGTACAATTCTAAACAGAACTAAGTAGTATGAAATAATGAAAGATGATGACATGATCCAAGAACAGATTGAAGCAAGTTACATCCATGTAGAGTAGATTGTGTGACTCTTACTAAAGAAATATCGTAACTTAAATGAAAACTCTAAAACGGAACAGACGTAATAGAAATAAATAAAAACACATTTTTACATGTAAAACACATAATCATGCCTACGGTTGGTCTAGTTTGCCTAATTGTCTGTGTAAATAAACGAAGAATAGTAACCATCTCACCTATTTACTATACAGGAAGCCGGGCGCTACATATATTTTTAATTTGAACACTCTTGTTCATTGCCTTTGAACTATCAGACAGTGTTAAACTCAACTTGGGAATTTCATGAAGCGCAGTTCACCTGACTCGAAACCGCAAAATCACATGTTGCATGATGCTCGTCCGCAAAGTGAATCACTTTCACGTGCAATTTTCACAAATACACGTTAAGCAAGATAAGTGTGGTTTAAAAATATATCAGAAAACAAGCCACTTTTAAAAATAACTAATGGATTAAAACAAAATCCATCACGAAGACCGTACCTATTAAATAGAAAAGCTCCAATGTCTCAGACGAATCTTATCAGACCAAATATAGGTTACTTAGTTAGTTCGTTGACAACAACTATAATGCCTTTAAAACAACTATGAATAAGGTGCGTGCCGATTTTTAATGTTCCCATATTTCACTAAACTTATCAGTGAGACCTTGTAATAACATGAATATGAAAAGAACAACATAAATGATATTTTTTTATTTTTATTTTTATTTCATTTATTTTTTTATTCCAATCTTTGTCAAATTTGATAAAGCGAAATGACGTAGGATCTCGTGAAAATGAAATATTATTTATAAGAGGGCAATAATCACTTTTCCAACTCTTAAATAGAAGTACAGGTTCACGATATTAATATCAATATTTTTTTATAAACAAGATACCTGAATTTGCATATTCATTCAGCAGGAAACAAATTGATGGTCGCTGATCTTCCTTTCCTATACAGTATATAGGCTTATATGCGATATTGGTAACTCTTGTCTAGTAATAATCACTTGATAATTACCGGGGTTTTTTTAATACTGACACGTCAAAACAATATGCCAAACGCCAGCTAAAGTTACTTGAGTCGAAGGGTAGCGTTGAATATGTACATATTGTATTTTCTGAGAAAACACAGTTTAAAGCCAGATATAGTATGTATGTTATTAAAAACAAATAGTACTCATATAGTAACTTTATCATCCTTTATAAAATGTCAATTGTCGTTCATATTCAGAACACTACAAGTAATCTATATTGAAATATACATGAGTTCACTTCTGATATTATCCCCTGGATTCAGCGATTTTTTTAGCGGAGATTTAAAACTGCATCAAAATAAAACTGCACAAAATAGTATGTTTGGCAAAGTCAAAATGTTGGTGCTACCAATTGAGTGTAACACATTATACTAAACTAAACTGGTAGAACTTATCATAAATTATATCAAGTCAATATTTGTAATATTTGCATTCCCAATGACGTTAACTACATTTATTTTATGTTCTTCAGTGAAATACTGAAATTTATCAGTGAAATAAAGTTGATATTTTCACTGTTTGAATCAGTTCAATGTCTCAAACAGTGAAAATATTATTTTTCTAATTCTTTTAGTGATACGGAACTACACTCGAATGCGAAATGATATGAATTATAAAATTAATGATAAAAATTCGTTCCAAAATATTCTTCAGTAAAGAAATAGATGTATGAGATTAATAACAGGATCATACTAATTTACACTCTATCATTATAAAATGTAAAAGAAATCAGGAAACCTAACAGAACTATTTACAGTCTTTGTACAAAGATACCATGACGTCACGACTTTATGACGTCCCTATGCGATGTACGTGACGTGGCACTGACAAACTGGATATAATTTTGTTAAAACAATTACAGATGCATTAAATAAATAGAACAATTGTTTGTTTCAGTGTAAGATCGAAATATATTATATTCCTAAACACCATGATTCACATTTTCACAAGTGGCTGCACCACTCGTGGAAATATTATACAGTGGAAACCCCATATACCGGGACTAAAAATTCCGGTTTTTAGAGGATTTCAGTTTGTGGAAGATATGTGTACTGTCAGAGACGTTAATATAGCTCTTGATGTTTCCTGCAGTGTCCTTTGGTAAACTATAACTGGAGGCTTTAACATGATTGCACCATAAAGGTAAGTTGCGCACATCCTTCAGATATTCCTTTCTCAACTTATTTTTTCCAGGAGAACGACTCACGAAATCGTTACAAAGTCGTTGAAATTTTATCGATTATTAAAAATCCGCCAAAAGCAAAAATAAACTTATTTGTTTAATTAGTTTTATAACATGCTCGAATTGAAAGAAAAAATGTTTTGTAGCTAACTGAGTAATTGAGCGCGGCATTTTTGTGCATCATTTTCGTATAGGTTAGTGTTTATTAGTAAGCATTTATCAAATTAAATTGGTCAGGCGCGGCAGAAATATTTCTTAAAAACACCATAATACTGTGTGACACCTATACTTTTGTATGCGCTGTGTATGCAAAATATACATATGCGCCGTTTTGGCTTTCTTCCCACGTAACAATAGTGTCTGAAGTAAACTATTGATTTAACTTCGTATATCTTTTATTTCAAACGAGATTGCTACTGACTATTTACATATTGTTGAAAAGAAAAACGCCACAGTACTTAGCAATACCTATATACGTATGTGCTCTATTATTAGTAATGGAAGAAAAATAAACATACGCGCAGTTTTGGTTTTTCTGCCCATGTGATGATAGTGTTCGCTTCTCGTTCTATATTTATAAATATTTACAAAAAAAATAAACCGTTGCAACGGTGTATAAAAGTTCATTAGAAAAACTGCCAAAACAAGTCTTGAAAATAGTTTGGATCACCGTGCATCTAAGATGTATTTAGAAAAAATGTTCAAAAACCGTTGAATTCATATATATTTTTTTGTTCAATTAATAAATAGTTCCTAGATTATACAAAACTTTTATATAAGTCGTTCCCTGTTAAATATCAGTCAGAAAAAGTATTAAAAGAGAACAAGATCAACTTAAATAGATATTAGAAATTGCCGAACTCTGTCAAGTTGTGCATATTTCATTAAAACAAATGCCAGCCAGAAATAAGGAAGTTTTGCATCACAAATAGAATCTATTTGGTCAAATGGAAAATAATCATCTATATTTTCATGATTTAGTATTTATTTTCTGAAAAAATATTGTTAGAAAAAGATATTTAAAAAAAACTGTAAAAAGGCGGATATTCTAAAACAAAAAAAGAGAGAAATACTCACAATTCCGTAAAAAACATCTTATGAAACGACTGTTTGATCAGACTATTATCGACCACGTAAAATTGGCAGTAAGAGCAGTGGGGAAAATAATAACTGATGATAGTTGATGACGTATTTCCATTATTCTTCGAAATCTGTTTAAAAGTGAGTCTTAATAGTATACCAGTTCCTTGAACAGCATAGGATACAGAAAGGTGAAGTACAGTGGGTCCGTATAAAATGCCATGATAAGTCTTTATACTTAAAAACTTTAATTAAACAATCAAAAAGAAACTGTTCTTTTTTCCAAACTTCAACCCATAAGCAACTTCTTTAGTACCTTTTGAAACAGAAAATCTGTCTTGATGAACGTGTTTAAGCCTTCCATAGTCTGCTCTACTGTGATCAAATGACCACACCGGAAATGTTCCGCACTTGGATGAAAGACGAGTGGTGTAAACAAAACGAAACGGGGCTCACAAGAGATGATTTTAAATATATATTGAGAAACTCCCAGATAATCGTGATATACGTCCAGGGTTGGTATACTCCGAGCGTTGTTCTGCCCCGCAAATTTACGTATCGCTTATTACAGCCTGCTTCACTGGCACCATCGATGACTGTTACTCTTTATATTGAAAAGTATGCTAACATTGGAATACTCGAGATAAACACATGCAAAAACGTAGATATATACAGAGTCATTAGACAAGGGCTTATGCAAAAGAAGAACTAGCACATGCAAGAAATTTAGGATGTAATAACGTTCTGGAAAAACTTGGTTCTCCAAGTCTGAAATTTTATAAGACTTTCAAAATCAATGCACCATTATTTTTTCACAACATTTACAGTTTTATCTAAATGAGCCTTAAACACTTGTTATTGTAACATAATGACTTTTTACAGTTATATTATTGCACATATTTACTTTGATGTATTAATTATGTTTTCACAAATTAGTAGAGTTAATTAGTTGATTAAACATGTATTTTGTTTCAGGGTTTGCCTGTATATTATAATCATTGGTTACAATGAATTATAGAGAAAACAGTATATAAGTTGTATGTGTGACATTTTAAATGTACGATTTGCTTCAGAGCCAAGTGCACGTGATCGCTGTCCAAGACAGATGTTGATTTGATATTTCATTATATTTTATAGAGTTGTTTGATTACTTAAGTTCACCCATCTGATGCAGTAAGAGTACTTAAACTTTTATATTTATTGATTGACACATGTAATAACCTTTTGGTCAATTGGCTCAAAAAAAGATAAACTTTTGGACATAATTCACATATATTTTGACAACACATTTCAGACATGACATTTCCGAAATATCACGGGTAAATTGCATCCAAAAGGTTAAATCCCTTTTCATTGGTTTTTCAATTATGTTAGATTTTAATTAGTTTAAGTTATTCCCCACTTTTAGTGTCAAAAGATTTGTCAGCTTATGGGGTGTTATACATATTGTGCACTGTTATCGGAAAGGCAAATGCCTTTGGTTATTCCTTACTGATTATCTTTCTGGGTCTTGTTCTTAATAGTATGTTTATGATAGTGGATATATTTTAAATTAATACAATTTCACTATACTATCGTTTTTTGAATTATTTTAGAAACATTTAAAGTTAATGATTGATTCAACTGGTTACATTATATTATGTGTTGCAGAAAATAACAAGAGCAGACATGATCTTATTCTTGACATTCCTTATATTTTGTTAAGTTGAGAGTCTATTTCTCTTCGTAGAAACAAAGTTTAACATTTTTTATAAATTAAAATATTAAAAGTATTATGAACATTCCAGAATGTTAGAGGTGTTATTAAGTGCCATGCTATGCACACTAAAATAAACTTTAGCTCACCTATTTTCTATTGCTAGCGCTGGTCGCCACATGTTTTCTTCGTTAGAGAAAAGAAAGCTTATGCTTGAATAATTTAAGTTTGAGCTCCAGTCAAGCGTATCGTCAACCCATTTCTAAAATGAAATTATATTTCAACAAATTATAGAGAAAACGCACAAATGTTCTTGCTAAAACATCTGCAAAGTTCAGACGGATTGGTTGATGACGGAGCCCGAAAAGGGAAAACTCCAAAATATATCCCAAAGGATTCTGCAAATGCTATAACTGACAGATCATAACTTAAGGCTGTTCTAGCACAAAATGTGTAAAAGGATAATCCTAATGAATTTTATGTGGATAAACAATGGTTCTTTTAAAACTTGTTTCTGAACTTTTAAACACGTGGACAAATAAGCATATAATAAATTTTGAAACATTATTTTGTGTGGGTACATGTACAAACTGAAAAAACGCAGCCTGTCTTGTATTCATTCTGAACTGTGTACTCATCCAAATATAATCTACCTATTCAACAGATCAATATTAAATAACCTATATTTGTTTTAAGTTTACTTACCTCATTTTAACATGTTTTGAAATCATTTTGTAAAATTCAAAGAAATAAAGTGGTATAAGCACTGCAGAATTGTAGCTGACAACAATTCTAAAGTTGTTTAAATATTTGGATAACGATGCTCTGTAAAAACGAATTATCAGGTCAACTTAAATACGTTGTAAAATAAGATATGTAGATGTGAAATCAATATGATTTACCGTTGAGAAAAATCCTGATGTTGATAACACCTGGTCTTTTATGTCCTGAAATATAAATATGAGATTTTATTTAACTGACTTAGTCGCAACCGCATCCCAACATTGCTTTGTAGGTTGAAAATATTGTGCACATTCTGCAATATAAAATTGGTTTAGTTAAGATTATCGTTAAGATGACAAA
The DNA here is from genome assembly GCF_021730395.1 of Mercenaria mercenaria. Lineage (NCBI taxonomy): Eukaryota > Metazoa > Mollusca > Bivalvia > Venerida > Veneridae > Mercenaria > Mercenaria mercenaria. The sequence continues at coordinate 45,891,557 of NC_069378.1, forward strand.
AGTTCTATCTTGACAATTGCTTTCTTTTTCACATATGTTCACTTCAGTGCCAAAAGTGGCTAACTGCATTGGCGTGATGAAGCACTAATCTTCCTTTTGCGTTTAAGTGACCAAATTCTTTTTGTCTGAATGAATTATTGCCCATGCTTTCATATGTTCCAAAATTTACCCAGGTTAATAGACGGTATTTTAATATAACGTTACACACAGAGCAGGGCAACTTTGAAATTTTACATTCATGATATTTTGTTTGCTTATCAGCCATCATGATGCCGTATATAATCGAAACCGTGTAATATATAAATCACATACCAGTGAGTTTATTGTCACCAGGTTCAGACCAACTGTCACCCTGACCTTCTCAGCTGGCCTCTGTAAAGGTTCATAGCCTGTAAAGAGGCTTGTCCTCAATTCGGTTTCCAATTCTTTAGAATAACTTGGTATTTTGCTGCCGTAAACAAACACTCTAAGAAAAACTGAAATAGATGCGAATAGAAAATAATGAGTTTAAGCAATGTTATAATACTCTTAATCATTGAAATGATGTGCAAAGGGTTCAAAATGAAAGTCAATATTGACAAGAAATACATCTGTTTGAATTCAAGTCTTTGTCTTGCTGGTCGCTATCTTTCGGATCATATATCGACTTAAATTATTTCGTATGTTAGCGGTCTTGATTTGGTTACATCCACTGACACTTTGGGATCATAGAGTCCGTCCAATAGCTGCAAAATAGAATAGCATTTAATGTTGTGCTAGGGCCGTGAAGGGTTTTGTACATTGTACATTTCTTATTCGTAAAAAAAACTCATCGTTCAGCGTCTGCCATTCTTCTTTCGGTTGTGTGAATATTCTGATATATTTTTATTGACTATCACACTCTAAATATTATTCTCAAGTACCTACATACAACCCATTTGGTTTGATAGCCAAAATGATTATGCTTTCTAATAAAATAAGTCTATAAGGCCAATATGAAATTGCTTGATTAGTAACATCATATTTTTGTTATCTACCTTCCTTTCTTTCTTTTCAATAGTAGCAGTGTTATTGCTATCACTTATGTCAATAAATTGTATATCCTAAAGTGAACCGCCATTGTTATTTTCCAGCTATTCTTACGACTTTACATTCAGTCCAGTATTTCGATTTAGATAAACAGCTGTTCGAACACAGACTAAAATATTGTTAAATACAATATTTTTTGTTATATGTATTACTTGTTCATAGGTGTATGTGAACGGTCGCAAATTAAGTGCAAAATGCTTACCCTTTTTAAAGCGAAATTTAATTACTAATCTACGGAATTCCGTAAGGACCGTCGCCTTTGGTTGTGTAGATCTGAAACGCGATACTCGATAGTGCAATGATGAAAACGCGAAAGCACGAAACTACGATAAGGAATTCGCGACAACACGATGATGATACGATAGTACGATGATGATGATAGTGCGATATACTATCGCGTTTTCACTATCGTACTGTCGCGATTTCACCATCGTACTATCGTCTTATCACGTTTTTATTATCGTAGTATCGCGTTATCACCATCGTACTGTCACATTTTAACCATCGTACTGTCGCGTTATCACCATCGTATTTTTGCGTTATCATCATCGTACTATCTCCTTCCGGTATCCGGTCTCTATCTATCTTTTCATTTAAGCACTGTTAAAATTCAAAATGATTTCTATTGCTTGTTCATGGGTTGTATAACGTTTTTCAGCTAAAGCCAGATATGTGATTTGTCAAAAATTCCTCAGGTCAGTCGCTTTGAGTTTTCTTTATAGTACAAGATTAATAACAGGAAAATAGAATGCCATATTGTACCATGATTAGAGAGGATTTTTTTTGTTTGACATGAATAGTTTCACAAACATGTTGAATATTTTCAAAAATATTATAGCTTTTATTTTTACACTGAAAATTGAAGCAAGTGCATGTCTTGTAAAGCTCATTTTTTCGATATTGAGTACCGTAAGATGCATAACTCCGGAACATCGCAAATATTTGAAGAATATGTTTTTGCAGTTTGCATGGCACACATTTCTATTTTAATGCAGAAGTCTGGCACCATCTGCAAAAGTAGATAGCATTTCTTTTTCGATTTTCACATGATACCAAAAGTGACGAAGTAAGTTAGCGCCCTTTTACTCACAAATTTTATCTATGATTTTAAGGAATGAGAAATGCAGTCAAATTATATCTGCATAGCATTTTGAACATGTTCAACTTCACACACGCTTCGCTTCCTTAAATTCATTTTCTGTAAATGTTCCTTAAGTTGACGAAAGCTGTAAAGGCATACAAAATGAATGATTGATTATGTTGCTTTTGGCTATCTAGCAGCTGTAGCTATAGTAGGATCGTTGCTTTTGGCTATCTAGCAGCTGTAGCTATAGTAGGATCATCAGTACAAATCATGATTTTCGCACACGAGGACCTGCGTTTGAATCTGCATATCGCCCTATCGCGAGAGTGGAGCTGTAGATCTAAAAGCATAGCTTCTAATTTAATCTTTCAATTTTGGCATGCGCAACTGAAGGCGATGGTGTGATGATGATAACGCGACGGTAAGATGGTGATAACGCGACAGTACGGTGATGATAACGCGACAGTATGATGGTTATACTGCGACAGTACGATAATGAAATTGCAAAATCACGATACTACGATAACGAAAACGCGATGATACGATGCGATACGACGCACAACATTCTATTTGATTGTCGTGGTGTACCGCCGTATCGAAATATTGCGCGTTGTATCGTTTAGTGTCTTAGCTCAGTAAGACGAAACGTCGGCCTCTACATACTATAACCACATCTATATATTTCTTACCTAACCAAAAGCTAGTTTGTTTATTTGTTTGTTGTGGGTTTAACGCCATTTTTCAGCAGTATTTCAGTCATGTAACAGCGGGCAGTTAACCTAACCAACGTTTCTGGATTCTGTACCAGTACAAACCTGTTCTCAGCAAGTAACTGCCAACTTTCCAACATGAATTATTAGAGGTGGAGGACGAATGATATCAGGCACGATGTCCTTTTTCAAAAACGTCACGGAGAACATACGCCCCGCCCGGGGATCGAACTCGCGAGCCCGCGTTCCGTAGACCAACGCTCTCCCTACTGAGCTAAGCGGGCGGGTTTGCCAAAAGCTAGATTGCAAATGGATGAAACGTAATTACTTACAGAAGGAATCAAACTGCTTGACCGTTTGTTGGTTTCGATAATGAATATTAATCGAAAGATGTTTTGATTATGATTGATTTTGATATACGTTTCTTTCTGACATTGGTGCCTCCATATACATAAGTTATTGTCAAAAAGTGAACTTCACTATATAAAATTATTCTCGTTACGAAAATGACTGGGTTTACGGTATTGGTTTTAGTTCAGTAATTTGCTCGTGTATTTCATGCGTTTGTGTAGTGGGGTATATATACCGAGTGTAACTTGTTTTTCACCATCTAGAGAAGACTATTTGGCAGTACACATTTATTTCTCATGTAAGATTATGTCACGCGAAGAATACCCGCCTCAAGACGACCAAGACACTTCACAGCGAGAGCAAAGGGAGAGGCCTTTGAAAGACCAAGTCGTAGATGAATTGAAAGACTTTTTCGACACCAAATTGAGGGAGCTGAAACGAGACTTCCATGCGGACTCCGAGTGGGTGGCAGAATCTACACGCAAAAAAGTAAGATTTGACAATAATATTCATTTGAAGAACGTGGCTAATAGGAAGCAGTTTATGTTCAATAACGAAATTGCTGACGTAATTGATAACATTGAGAAGGCTGTCAGTCTGAGAGATGGTTCCAAGGCTAGAGAATTTATCGCTGAAGCTAGAGCTAAGATAAAGCACCGTAACAAAATTATACGCATTGCTGATAGTTCGCCGGCCGGGTGGGCGACAATTCAAGAGTATGAAATGTATGACGTGGCCAGTGATTCTGACGACGACCGCCGAATCAGAAAGGCGGAGGAGAGGGCTAGAGCCAAGATTGAGAAATCAAATAAGGCTTCTGATAATAAGTACGATAACCCTTCTAGTGCTAGTTATTTTCAGCAGCAGCCCTTTCGTGCTTATAGACGCGGAACAGGACGACCTCCCATGGCGGGAAGACTCGAGTCTAAAAAACCCATCGTCTGCTACAAGTGTGGCATCGCTGGACACGTGGCTTCCGGATGTGCCTACGACTTCAACGGCAGCACGAGACACGTGGCAGGAGACACCGGAAGTACTCCAGCAACGGTCGGGAGTGGTACAGAGTCCAAAATGTCAGACCCTTCCTACAAACAACAATGAAGATATGTTTAGTACATCTAGATGGGTTGATCTGCGTCAACAATGTGTTTCCTTAAATAGACCAGAGCTCTTCTCAGAAGTGAAGAATGTTGTGTTGGCCAGCAAAGAGAAGTCTACATTAAATAACTATTCCAGATATTTCAAAAAGTTTACTGATTGGTGTTCAGTAAGTAAGACAAATCATTTACCAGCTAAACCTTCTACTGTAGCGCTTTATTTAGTTTCTAAGATTCAGTCTGATTCGAAATGTGGTAAATCCAAATTAAATCAGATATTTTATGCTATAAGCTGGGCGCATGACACTGCCAGTGTTTTTAATCCTTGCAAAGACAATTGGCTTCATTTATGTTTGAACGGATGTATCAGAATTGTGGCAAAGCCGGTAGTTAAAAAAGAACCGATTACTTCGCATATTGTTCGGCAGTTAGTCCAACGTTTCGCTTCTGAGAACTGTCCTTTGGGCGATTTAAGAATTATAACTCTGTTCGTTCTAGCTTTCGCAGGATTCTTTAGGATTAATGAAGTATTAAATCTTAAAAGATCTGATTTTACATTCTTTGATGCTTACTGTTGCATCTTCCTTGAAAAATCCAAAACTGATGTCTTAAGGCAAGGCAACGAAGTTTTAATAGCTAGAACGGGTAAAGTTACATGTCCAGTTTGTCTTGTAGAAAGATATTTTCGTGTGGCAGATATTAGTGATGACTCCGATGAATACATTTTCAGGGCTGTGACTTTTAATAAGAGAACTGGTAATATATTGTTGAGAAATAATAATAAGCATTTATGTTACACCACAGTAAGTGATTTATTTAAGGAAAAATTGACAGTGTTGGGTCTTAATGCTAGTGCTTACGGACTTCATTCGTTCAGGTCAGGAGCAGCTTCGATTAGTGCGAACAATAATACTTGTGAAAGACTGTGGCAGAAAGCTGGAAGATGGAGATCAGTTTCCGCTCGTGACGGTTATGTGCAAGACTCGCTAGAAGCCCGTTTGTCTGTGTCTTTGAATTTAGATTTGTAAAATTGAAGGACAGTAAAGACATTTGAAAAGGTGTTGAAATGTTTAAATGTACATCGTAATAGGAAGTTTGTTTAGTTAAGACAGGTATAGAATTTAAATTGATTAAATTGTTTATTGCATTAGCGATTTTTGTTTATATACAGATTCATGGTAGAGAAAAGAGCTGTTTGCAGAAAATAAGTTATGTTGAGTTTTCAGAATGTTTCTCAGTACAGAAGTTAGCGGAGGAGTCAAAATTCTGTATTTAATATTGGAGTTTCCAGCATTTAGCTTGGATGCGGCATTCCAGACTTGGATAGCTTTCCAAAATATCATTTTCGCTATTTCGAATAAAGTAAGTTTATTTTAAACTATTTATTCGTTAAAATTGGTATTTATTTGTAATTAATGTTTTGTATTGGATCCACGATTCAGTGATCGTCAAGTTAAGAATAATGCTGATTGGTTTGCAGTACAATGTAATTAGATTATGTTTAGTTTTCTTTCGCGTGACTTACAGCTTATTTATTTAAGAATTGTTTTATTTGAGATTTATTCAGATAATAGTTGTTACAAATATTGATACCATTTAAGTTTAGAAGTTTAATCATGAAATATGCGAGAGATATAAACTGTTGATCTTGTATGTTATTTGATGTTTGTTGAGATATCAGACAAGTGTCGTTAGACAGGTCTGTATGTGTCGAGATATCGGACAAGTGCCGTTTGGCAGGTCTGAATGTGTTGAGATATCAGACAAGTGCCGTTTGGCAAGTCTGAATGTGTTGAGATATCAGACAAGTGTCGTTTGACAGGTCTGAATGTGTTGAGATATCAGACAAGTGTCGTTTGGCAAGTCTGGATATGTTGAGATATCAGGAATGTGCCGTCCGGTAGAGACGTACACGTGTATTCGAAATCTAATTTAAATGTTTTGAGTTTCAGGCGATCGCGATGTATCCATGGATGATAGAATAACGGGGTTTGGTGCTCTCTCTAACATTAAGGGATAATAGATATGATGAAAACTGCTTGTTGTTGATAGGTATCAGCCGTTACTAAGTAAGTATCAGTATATATAATTATATATCTATTTTCTTGCTGAACTTAAACTATTTGGTCGATTGTGATTCTTTTGTATGTATATCATCGTACTAACGGAGTTCGTTCAGATTAGTTTTCATTTATAATTGAAGTAATGTTAATATTCGAGCGATATAAACTGTTAATTTTGTATGTTAATTGATGTTTGTTGAGATATTAGACATGTGCCCTTTGGCAAGTTTGTATCGGTTGAGATATCAGACAAGTGTCGTTTGACAAGTCTGGATGTATTGAGATATCAGACAAGTGTCGTTTGACAAGTCTGGATGTGATGAGATATCAGACAAGTGCCGTTTGGCAAGTCTGAAAGTGTTGAGATATCAGACATGTGTCGTTTGACAAGTCTGGATGTGACGAGATATCAGACAAGTGCCGTTTGGCAAGTCCGAAAGTGTTGAGATATCAGACATGTGTCGTTTGACAAGTCTGGATGTGTTGAGATATCAGACAAGCGCCGTTTGACAGTCTGAATGTGATGAGATATCAGACATGTGTCGTTTGACAAATCTGGATGTGTTGATATCAGGCAAGTGCCGTTTGACAACTCCGAATGTGTTGAGATATCGGGAATGTGCCGTCCGGTAGAGATGTGCACGTGTTTGAATTAAGGATTGTTGTAACTCATTTAAATGTTTCGAGTTTCAGGCGATCACGATGTATCCATAGACGATAGAATGACGGGGTTTAGTGTTCTCTCAAGCATCAAGGGATAATACATATGAAGAAAGCTGCTTGTTGTTTATAGGTATCAGCCGTTATTAAGACAGTAGAGTAGCCGATCTTTTCAGAAGTTCATTTCGAGGATTTTATGAGGAGTTCATGACTTGTTTGATTAGAATCAATCTACAGAGCTGCTGATTGAAGGTAAAATGTATCAAACAGGTTATATTTTCTCTCTCTTTGTTTTGTCTAGATATATACTGCCAAATATGATTCTCGTTCCTAAATGGTTTGTGTTTGTTGTCTTTTATCCAGTAATGAGAGTTTAGAGAATAATTGATTTACTCTCAACAGAAGGAGAGAGTAAATAAAATTATTCTCGTTACGAAAATGACTGGGTTTACGGTATTGGTTTTAGTTCAGTAATTTGCTCGTGTATTTCATGCGTTTGTGTAGTGGGGTATATATACCGAGTGTAACTTGTTTTTCACCATCTAGAGAAGACTATTTGGCAGTACACATTTATTTCTCATGCCCACCCTTCCCTCCCTGGAATCGGTTTTTAAACTTTAAATTTCAATTGTGAAATAATTTTAAGTAGATATCTATACGCAGTCGAAGAAAATGGGACAGTATTTTAATATATATTTTTTAAGGAAGATGTTTGTATGAATGTGTATAATGTTTTATATATGATAATAGCTTACTTTTCTTTAGGTTTTCTCAAATCAAGGGAGTACTCTGAATAGAGCGCGATTCACAGTTTATAAATATGTTTGGAGTGAACTCCATTTAAATATAGTCTTTTTTGTAGATTCCTTGTCCTAGCGGATTGACAGAAATATTTTACGCAACACTTGATTAAATGTATAATCGAACATAGTTATTCAAGTCCTTTTAGCTTTTCAGATTTATCCATCGGATAAGATACAGAACAATACAGACCATACAAGTCAATACAGACAGTCAAGCAAGAGAAGAGGAGAGGTCTGGGCTCGATGTCCCGCTCAGTGAAATTTATTTGTATAGATATATACTGCCAAATATGATTCTCGTTCCTAAATGGTTTGTGTTTGTTGTCTTTTATCCAGTAATGAGAGTTTAGAGAATAATTGATTTACTCTCAACAGAAGGAGAGAGTAATATGCCTTTTAATTTCCATTCAATTCAGTGTAATTAACTGATTTACCCCTTAGAACGTTTAGTCTTATAATGTTAATGCTAAGATCTAGACGAAGGTTTTCCTGTCCCTACACTTCCGACTTCTTACCTCTAATGCATGTATTTTCCCGAATATTTGTCATAGATTTATTTCATACATGTATGTTATTTCTTTGGTTGATTATCGCTTTTATATTTTTTGTTTAATTATCATTATAGGTTTCATTTCTAGTGGTTTGGGATTATTTGATGATACAATGTTACAGTTTAAGTAAAGCAGACTTTAGCTTATGCGGATGCTGAGCTTAGAGTTTTTGTTCATTTAACCTTTAGCCTGCTGGCGGTGTGACTCTGCCTTTGCGACCAGTGCAGACCACAATCAGCCTGCACGTCCTTGCAGTCTAATCATGGTCTGCAATGTTCGCTATTCAGTAAGTAAATCTTCAGAGTACACCCCTTCGAAAATTTAAATGTTATTGCCCAAACTGAATGATAGACCAGTCCATTTCAGAAGTTTAGCAGACTAAAGTTAATTACCTAAAATTTACAGACTCAATTAAACCTTTGCTCCTTCCAGATGATTTTCGTTTAGATGTTTTTGCACAAATTGGATTTCCAGTAGGTGTATTACATCTAATTGCTGTTTATTCAAGGTTTCCGCCGGCTTTGCTTTCATCGTTGTAATAGACAAATATTCTCATAATACTTAATATAAAATATGTTTAAACTGAATGCCTTTACCTGTTAATACCGATATAAATGCTTTCAAACACACAAACAATTCAACTGATTGCGTAAACAATACATTTAACATTTATTATGTCCTAGTTTATAACTGACCTGTCTCTGTTAGAATTTCTAGGAATACTTAATTGTATTGATTCAGTGCCTGTGTCAAATAATACGACTGAAAGATGATAAACTCTACACCGGATTTTCGAATACCTTACATCATATTTGAAGAATATTGCAGGCAAGGATTGGCGCATGTTCGAATTTGAAGAAACCTCTCTTAGAAGCTGAGAAAACAGGCGGACGATTTGTAAAATTGATACCTGCAAATTTACGAAAATGTCATTCTAATGTAGGGTTAACACACGTTTTTTGTGTAACAACAACTGCAGAATCCCAAGGGATTGGTTGGTGCACGAGCCCGTAGGGCGAGTGCACCAACATAGCCCGAGGGATTCTGCAGATGTTGTTTCACGAAACAAACGTATGTTATCGCTATTCTTGCATAAAACACAACTATAATGCTGGAAATATCGAAAAAACAAGACTATTCAGCTGACATTAGCCGATCGAAGTCGGCCGTTTCAGGTTGTTACGGACACATGTTTTATTTATGCATTTCCAGGCCATACAGAAACAGTGTATATTTTATACATGTCGAACGGACATTCTTGTTGTGGTAATATTAAATATATGTAAAATAAGCATGACTCCCCCTTTTTCCGATATATCGGTATGAACTTTAGCTTTAGAAGCTCGGAATTATGAGAAAAGGGCATACACGGCATCCTGTCTTTACACAATTTGCAGGTGAGGTGCCGACAGAACACAATTCTGCTTGGTTTAAATTAATAATCTGTCCCTTACGCTTTTTAAATGTAAATATTATCGTTTAATAGAAACTAGTATCGATACCTATATTCTTCATGTCGTTAAAAATGAAATCTCTAGGCCTATAACTAGAAAATTTTGCTTTGCACCCCACCCCATCGCGATCAAAGTTTGATAAACACAAAAATATTAATTTTTCCAACATCGATAATCATATAATCAACTTAGATTGGATTTATAAACTCAAACATGGTTGGTGAGATCTACAAATAAATTGAAAAATATATAATAAATACCTTCTGTTCGTCAAATGTTCATTAACTATGGAAAAATCCTTCAAACTTTACGCTTCGTCATGTTTATGCCTTACATTACACACCATCACTACATCAGTAGACTGCATAGATGTGTAAAGTAGACACAAACATTTTTTAAAAGTTTAAGTGTAAGATTTAAAGTTAGCATGTCAACTTTCTCGACTCAAATTAATTTGGAAAACGAAATTGTATTTTTGTAAATGTTGTTTGCCTATCATTTTCAGGGATTAAATCGCGGCGTGTAAACTTACTTTGAGTCAAATACGCGTAATAATACAATAATAAGGAACGTCAATGCAGTCGCGTATCAAGAGAGGTAGCGCTTATTACAAGTTAAAGTAAAGTTAGATTGAAAAATGATATTTTTAATAAAAATACAGATGAAAAGATTTCATAAATCTCGGACCTTTCGACTTCGGCCAAAATTGATTCGGGATCCATAATTTGCTTACGCTGGACCCGCAAAAGCATATTCAAAACGTTCACCAACAGCGCGTGCTCACGAGAATCTCCTTGTTTGTACACGTTTTTTCCCTGTTTGTGCATGCCCGAAATCGGCAAATAACAAAGGTTTTATGCAAGAATAAAGTATTAACTCATCTCTTATGAACGATATTCTCCTTTTTTTTTTAATCAATTCGCTATAAAAAAGGGCATCTGTGTGTGTAATTATACGGATAGACTGCAGCACCAGATGCGGCGGCTTCGGCTTCGTCAAATGCGTAAAAAGCGTTAATTTCTATTTACTTAATTGGGAAAACAACAAATGTGAAACGAATATGTTTAATCAAAACTGAAAAACTTCTAGTCTATCGTTGATTAAATATACAAACTCTAATCAATTATAAATAAAAAATTATAACTGCTTATCAATTCATTTGTTCTTCTTTCAACAAATACCTAGAAACTTGCTCATGTCGTTCGTTTGGATTGATATATTGTAATGCACTACTAATTGTATGCAAGACCATCTCATTGAAGCTTTTCACACTCGTATGGTTTAACTGTCTTGGACTTTGTCTTTTGCGATAAATCACAAAGTCATATTCCAACAAGTACTGAAAAGGAGAGTAGTGGTTTATGGTAAATGTGTTTTCAGTTCAATCTAATGGTCACGAGAAAGCTGTTTTGTATGACATCACTTCAGATTTTTCCAGAAAGCGAGCTCGAGAAATGGTTCAAATAAGTTTGAAGCTTTCATCACAAGCCAAAATAAATTAGTGTATTCAATTATTCTTTAACCCAGTACCTATATTAAAATGACTTTCTCTAGATTGCACAGACTGCTTGGGCTTAACAGGAAAGAGTTGGTCATTTTCGCAATTTTAAAAGGCCATTTGGTTAAAAGTTTGGCGTTTGACCTGAATTAATCTTATTAAACATTCCTACATTATGCCTCTTCGCCTATTTTGTTACAAGGTGGATGTTAGTTTATTTGTGAGGTTGTAAAGGTAAAGGATGGTGTAAACATGTCATTTTTCTCTGCAACTGTTATACTTCCTCTATTGTTTTATTTGTACCATCTATGATATTTTTCCCGTGTTGATTATTGTTTATTCCATGTCTTATTATCAACATCAATTTTAAAATATTACGTTCAATGTCCGTCTTGTCACTGACTTTGTCCACATTTTATTCATGAACATTCCGAGGTGTGAATGCTGAAGAGGTCATATTAGTTCATACAAGTAAGGAAACACTTATTTATCCCTTAAATTGCTAGTCTTTAAATGATAGAAATTAATGCTGAATGTTTCTTACTCTTCCTGTAGGTACAAATGCTGAATTTACCGAACAAATGTTACATTTAATAGTTTAATTAATTGCCATATTGTCCAATATTAATATTTAAAGGATTTACATTAAAGGTGTGGATTTATAAAGTTAATAATGAGAGATTGTTCATATGAGCCGTGCCATGAGAAAACCAACATAGTGGGTCTGGTCAGGATCCATGCTGTTCGCTTTTAAAGCCTATTGGAATTGGAGAAACTGTTAGCGAACAGCACGGATCCTGACCAGACTGCGCGGATGCGCAGGCTGGTCTGGATCCATGCTGGTCGCAAACCCACTATGTTGATTTTCCCATGGCATGGCTCAATATTATATTATTTGGATGTCCTATATTTAGTTTTTTAACTGTTTTGAAATATATTTAGAATTTAATTTATTACTCTACTCCTTGGTTTTAATTTGAACAGGACAGGATTTGGACTATATCTACAAGAAAGATTGTATTTTACGGCCATTTGACATTGTTTAGGTTACCTTTATGAATAAAATGTTGTTATAATGGTTGCTGTATTTTCTGTTGCTTTTACTTATCATATGAAGCAATTGTTATCCTTTGACGTAAATGTAACACATTAAAACATGCTTACGGATAAAGACAATACAATTATTGCTATCACAATCGCCTCATTAAATAAATCATGCATTTTCTACCCATAAATTCAGAGTTTTTTATATCTACATTCATTTCTAGTTATGGTTCGTATAAAATTGTTCATAAATGCTAAAATGCACTTTTACCAGTGTATATTCTATAACACCAGAGTCGCAAACAAGGCACTTTTTCTTTGACACAGTGAAAGTAATTTCAATACAGAGCAATTTCCCTTCTCAAATTATACCGAATGGAAATCAAATTCATGTCTTTGATTGATTTCAAATTTGATGTCCTACAGAAATCAAATTTTTATACTTGTATTTCTAATTAATATAATTAATAGATGGGTGTCATTTGTATTCACATGTCAGGTACAACAATCTTAATTGCAGGATAAATGAAAGTTCTGTGCTTCAAAAATGTCCCGAAGGACTTTAAATAGTAATTACTCAAAGAATTGATTCACGCTCGGTTACAATTAAGCAAAAAAAATGTAAACCAAAGACGCAAACATAAACGCCAAAAAAGTACAAAAAGAGCTTATATTCAATACTTAATATATAACGCACTGTATTTCTTTAAGTCGAATGACTGATAAAATGTTGAAAAAGACGTTAAACAAGCACACACACACACACGCACGCACACACGCACGCACGCACGCACACACGCACACACACACACAAAAGTGCTTTTCAGGTATGTGCTGACACACGCGAAAGCATTATCCTAAGTATATGTAGGAACTAACCAATTGCAAGCCGAAAGGAAACTTTTTCAAACAATTTCACAATATATTACATGTACTTGATAAATTCAATGTGAAGCTAGGAACATACTCACCAATAAGGAGGAGATGAAGGGTGAACCAGAAGTTGAACGTTGCCATATCTTCCAGTCTATGTTGTTGGTCCTAAAATGTAGACAAAATGCAGCGGTTATCTATCAGGCGGAGTCGAAATGTAGTTTAGTCCTTCGTTTAACATTTAGATAGAATGTATAAGATATTCTACAATCTGTAATTCTGAAGCTAGTCACGTACTCTCATTTGGTAAAGGAGTAACCTTCCAAACGGGATAACGTAGGTTTGAATCCAGGTCGGGAATTCCTTTTAACTTTTAGTTACACATTTGTGTTTAAAATAGTAAAAGGATGCACTAATAACTATTTTGTTTAATCATTTTTGTGCTTACGTTCACGTTGTGCATTTATCAACTGACCTAAAACTGAACTATCAGCTATTAATTTACAGTGTCCTTTGTATTGGATATTGGTTTGAGTGGGATTAGCGGCTATTGCAACAGTGCACATTTATTGAACAGCCTCAACCTATCAAGTATAATCACAATATAATCGGCCACATTCAGACAGTTGTGAATGCATATCTCCACGAAAAAGGCCGTTTTGACAAAACAAATATAATCACAATATAATCGGCCACATTCAACAGTTGTGAATTCAAATCTCCACGAAAAAGGCCGTTTTGACAAAGCAAATATAATCACAATATAATCGGCCACATTCAACAGTTGTGAATTCAAATCTCCACGAAAAAGGCCGTTTTGACAAAACAAATATAATCACAATATAATCGGCCACATTCAGACAGTTGTGAATTAAAATCTCCACGAAAAAGGCCGTTTTGACAAAACAAGTATAATCACAATATAATCGGCCACATTCAGACAGTAGTGAATTCATATATCCACGAAAAAAGGTCGTTTTGACAAGCCAAGTATAATCACAATATAATCGGCCACATTCAGACAGTTGTGAATTCAAATCTCCACAAAAAAGGCCGTTTTGACAAAGCACTGTATCTAACGAACAGTCAATGAATGATAGTCACTCCGGGAAAACAGTGAGTCCTATAGAATGTAGTGATTTATATGTACATCATAAATTTATGATTTATAGAATGATTTTACTTTAATGTTAGAAATGTTAATTGACCAGTCCTATCTGTATCTGTGGCCTGAATCATCAAGTTTAATATCAAATATTAGGAATCTTAATTATCAATCTTAATCATGAACAATATTCAAAATTGCCAATATTATTTATATAGTTAGAAAATTGAAGAAAAAAATCTTTAAGATGACAAATTAATTTATAAGATTTTAGGAAAAACGCAGGATACGCTTTGAAACTCAACAAATGTGACATGCATATTATTGTCGTTTTACTAGACAAATTTCATCATATTATAGTCTGGTAAAAAACGAAGTGTGTACTATACTTCAAATATAGAGTTGAATCATGCCGTGTTTGGTACCCTGTTTAGAGGAATTTGACAACCTGTTACGCTTACGTATTTGATTTGACAATACATGTTTAGGTAATAATATTCATGGTCACCCTATATCGTCTTAATTAAAGCTGTAACTCAATATATTTGCCCTGACTTCTGGATGCTCAATACCTATATGCTATCATATATAGCATTCAACTATCATATAGATACAATTCCTATGTCTTGGCTGTACCTCGCCTATAACGCTGAACATCGTAGATAAGCTGGAACTCTCCTACTGTCTACGTAGATTACTAAACACTATGTCTCTGTCTCAGCTTTCCAATGCTCAGCCTATATTTGCTATCGTTTATAACATTCAGCTACCGTTAAGGTAAAATTCCTATTCGCTGGCCATATAGCTCCAAACCTTGTTAAAATTCTGCAAATCTTCTTTAGTCTATTAACTTCAAACATATTTTTAATAACTTATCCGCCCTGACAGTGTAGTTGCCATAACTTCCTCATCAAGGTACTGTTGAATCCTCAATACTGTTGATGTTGTGTCTACATCAATCGCTGGATACAGAATGAGCTCTCTGTGATTCATCTACTTATTTATACCTCAGCAAAAGTGAGTTTTGATTGGTGCTATTTATAAAACTAGTTTCTGACTGGTTAAAATTAGTACATAGTATATATAACGGGTACATGCTTTAATAGATATTTGGCTCCCTGTAACTATTGTATATAATATAATGTGTGATACTAGGATCCAGCTAACACTGTAATTAACCTAAATCGTACATAAATTACCCATATCCTATTATTTACAGCACTTCAAGCATAACTTCAGCAATGGTAGCATGAAAAAGGAGTCAAGCAATATCTGTGCTTATGTGTAACGTTATCAACATATCAAATCTACAAATTATTCTGACAATACGCGCATTACGCTTGCACGTCAACAGTCAAAAAAGTATTTGGCATCAGTTCTTTACTTAAAAACATTTGTCCAATGTCTGAAGAACAGGGGATTAATACGTTTGACCGTTGACCGGCAGGCCACCATTTAATTAATGTTTTATTACAAGCAATCAGAAATGTATGTTCATACTATTTGCTTCATGTTCTGATTTTAGCGCAGAAAAAATTCATTTAAAAAATTTTTGAACTATAGACTCGTCAATAGGTGAGTTATAATAAATTGGCAAGAAAGTTCATGATTTTGCCAAATTGCCATGGCAATTATTTTTCATTTTTCTTAAAAAGTGATTTTAACTATTTCCAAACGAATGTATTGGTAGAAATATGTTGTTTCATATCGATAACTCAGTTTTTGCTGTAAAAACCATTTATTGTATTGATAATTCGACTATGACCAACAGTTTAATGACAAAAATGGAGCCAACAAGGAAGAGAAAATATTTTCTTTGACGGAAATATATTAGCAAAGTAGCGGAATTCTTATGTTTATCATTTGCAGTCTTATTAAGCATAATATACATACATTCAAGGAATAGGTGTATAGTAAAAAGTTTGCATTTGAAGTTGATCCCTGTAGGGTTTCATACTTGTGCAAAATTAACAATAAAACGCAGAGTGTGAATGTAGAATAATAACACTATTTCACTTTAAATTTTTATTTCAAATGAAAAGAGATCTTAAAAATACAAAGTCAGTAATTAACGACACATTATGATTTTTTTTTCAAAAATAAAACGAAATGCTCTCCAAGAAATTGTTTGTCAGTTATTCAACGTACAAGATATAAATTAACAGTTTTGAACCTTCCTAGAGTAATATTAACGACAGATTTTATACAGATTTTCTTGAAACGAAGAATAATTTGAGAAATGCAAAGGACATTTTCCTTACACTTAAACTTAAAGAGGAAGCTTACCTTTTGCAAATCAAAAATAACCAACAATAACTGAATACATATCCTTCAATATTATATCAAATTCTTAACTAAAACTATTTAATATAATTTGTGAACTCTTTGGAGTATATAATCTTTCGACCTTAATTGTTGGCGAGCAGAAGAAATAAATTCAATAGTTGAAAGAAAGCGCCTTAATATTTATAATACAAAGATCACGATCTTTATTTAATATATATTTTTTTAGTGCGTAATTACTATATAAAGCAACAACGTTCATCTGTAAACAGATTAAGTTGGTGTTATCGTGCACAGGTAATACGATTAAGATAATATCCGATATAAGACAAATAAATATAAGACAAATAAATAAATATATATGCTTCTACTATTAGTAGACCAATTTCTCTTTCCAACGCTGATGTTTAAAGTGTCCAGTTCTTCAAAGTAGCAAATCGGAGTGTCCGTTTTTTTCTAAAGTATTATCGAAAAACAAAAACAAAATATAGACGACGGAAAGAGTGATGGATCCGATAGTTATTAGCTGATTCATATATTCAATAACAGGTACTTTCACTCATGCCAATATTGAAAATTTCTAACGAACTATGTTAATTGCAACTAACTATAAACAATATTTCTACATGATAATATAACCCCTTATCCGATAAAGAGAAATAATTAGATAGTCATTTATTCAAAAATGTTATACATACTGTCTGCCTTATCGATAATATGATAAAAATATCTTCATACTTCTGATGTTTATTTCCCTTTAATCAGGAATCGTAGAAACGCGGTCTGCTTAGCGCATTAATTTTTATCTCAAACAAGAATCTTGTGTGGCATACCATAGGTCAACTTTCGTATCCAGACTGTCGAACTGTGAAGGATGAGGAATGATTTTAAGATTCATTTTGAAATCAAAGAAGTTCTAATACATGTATTTTGTGAAATCAAATATGACTTTATATCTTAATCTCATTCGTTTTACAACAGTTGTATACAATAGTAGAAATGGTCTTATAACAGTATGTCACCGTTAAAAAGATATAAAAAGTAAAGGTTCTTGTTTAATATACGGAAGACAAATGCTGGTATTAAATATGCATATTAGAAAGAAGTAACCTTTTGAATCTGAATTGTGAAAACATACGTAATATACATAATATACGCACATGTTACCTTATGTGTTCATTATTCAGTAAACAGGCTGTTTCCGTATGAAAAAATGCTATATTTCTCCTAAAGCTGTTATATTTTCCATTCAAAGTCATTTTTTCTCATTAAATTTAAAAGGAAATGTTCAACAACATGCATAGCGAATAATTTTACGAAAGTTAGCGTTTATATATTTTTCAACCTAAATGAGGGACTTTGGTGAGTTTCAAATTGTCTTCCTTATTTGATTATGTCCAAGATAATAAAATTGTGAGTAGGTCTCATCATTTGGAATCCTCTGACTTTATCGCTGCTTTTCCTGTGAGATATCTCAGTTCTAAGGTATGAGATATCTTTATTTCTGTTTAACTGAATGTCTGGAATGTCAAAATTAGACACTTGAGTGTTTACAGAAGAGGTCGTTGAGGGCATTTTTTTAATCAACAGTCATCATGATCAATAACTTGGCTTCATTAACATCATAATGTTACAATAAACACAGCGATATTAACAGAGTAATCTAAATGAAAGGACCTCCTTACTTTAATAGAGTATGAAAAGAAGATAACTGACCAAAGTCTTCATTACCCTGCTGCTTAAAATTTAGGCGAAGCTGTCATGGACTAATTCTGTCGCACTCAGCGGCACTGTTTTCAGTGTGAGGCTCTAGTTGCATTAATATACGTTTGAAATGCTCAGTGCTTTAAGCGATTTAACGTTTACTACTCCATTATGATTAAGATGTCCTGTCGGTTGTGCTTTCGGGAAATCTACCATTACCTTTTCTTTTTGTTTCTTTCGGATATCCCCGGACAATGCAGATTGTTTGGAAGACGTTTGCGCGAGTCAGCAAGTAATCACCAGCATAAGAAACTTCTTTGTCCATTGTTTTGGACATTTTTATTAAAGGGATAGATTCGTTCAATAGATTGCTAACTAAGCTCATCGTCGTAAATGCGATGGTTCTCTTCGGACATATTCTTTAATGCAATATTCTACTTCAAACATTCTCGTTAATACGATGGCATACTTCAGACATATTTGTTCAAGCGATACTTTATTTCGGACATTTTCGTTCAATTCATTGATTACTTTGGAAATATTCGTTCAAGCTATTGTTTATCTTGGAAATACTCGATCTAGCGATTATTTACTTCGAACATAATCTTACAAGCAATTGTTTACTTTAGGCATATTCGTTCAATCTATTGTTTACTTTGAAAATATTCGTTCAAGCGATTGATTACTTCGGAATATTCGTTCAAGCAATTGTTTACTTACGTAATATTCATTCAAAAGATAGCTTGCTTCAGACACATTCATTCAAGCCATTCTTGTTTTCTGATATCTTCGTTCTAACGAATGTTTACTTTGGACATTATTCGTTCAAGCGATTGTTTACTTTAGAGATATTCCGTTTTGACTTATTCATTAAAAAGATAGTGTTTTGGACACATTCATTCGAGTTAATATTTAGTTTGGACTTATTCGAGCAAACGCATGTCAACATAAAATGGAGAGGACAGTGTCAAAATTTATACTGATTTTGAAATATTTAAAAGACCCATCCACAAAAGACATAGATATTAACAACACTTCTCTGTCTTGCCACATGTTTTAAAACATTGTTATGAAGACAGGAGAAATATTAGGATATTATACCTTCTAAATACATATGATAATCCTTTTGCATTTTAGCACTGAATACACAATTATGCTTGAAACATTTTAGGAAGCAAAGTTTGGGCATGGAAATCATTGTGACGGAACGAAGGAAATTGCATATTTGCATATGTTACCACATGAAAAAGAAAACGAAAACAGATGATCTTTCTATATCTTATAGGGCCATAAGTACCTTCAATACGTCCAAAATAAAATCTGGAAAGTAGATTCCTCGGAAGCACCGAGAACAAGGCAAGCAGTGAAAATTGCAGACTCGGTTTGATTGAGTCTGTTTATGAGCAGTAATGGAAAATGCAACACTAGCACTGGCTTAAGCAGTATTCAGTCTTCAAATCTAAATGAATTGAAATTAATGATCCCAAAGGACCTGAAAATATAACAACACTGAGATGAAGTCGGGGCAATTTTTTTACGGCCGACACACAACACTGAACACCTGCTGTTGTGAAGTAAATAAAATCTGGAAAGTATATCCCTCGGAAGTACCGAGAACAAGGCAAACAGTGAAAATTGCAGACTCGGTTTGATTGAGTCTGTTGATGAGCAAGACTGTTTTACTTTTTTATCACTACAGACTGAGGGTATGAGTGGTTCACTGGTGTTGGTGTTTAACCGATCTGACAATATTGCCGTAGTTATGTATCTAGCACTGATCACTTTCTAACAAAAATTCTCTTATGGTTTTGTAAAAACAATAAGTTTACATGTACAGACCTGGCACGAGTTTGAATGTTTGTTCTACTTTTCAAAACGCACGACATATAAGGGTTTCTACTGAAATAATTTTTGAAAATACAATACATGGATTATCCTTTAAATTTATCTACTGGCATCCCGAATGCCTGTGTCAAAATACTATAAATTTTACTTCCTTTTAAAGGTTTCAGTTTTGTTCCAAACTGATTATACAACTCGATGAGGAAATTCTGATTATAGTATGACTTATGTCTGTTTATTGCAGAGTATCTAGAGTTCTCTTAGAACAAGATGATTAATGAGCACTTTGGATAATATCCTATGAAAATATTAAATACGGGTCTAGTAACACAATTGCCATTGTATGAAAGAATAATTTCAACTAACGACAAACATCAAAGCAGAAAACATTATGATAGTTTCCAATATTTCATTGCGCCATTGTTAACATTGTAAGTGGCATATTTTGGCCTTCTAACCAACATAAAAGTTAATCAAGAAAACAATAGAACTATCGCGTAACAAGAGCCATGTTGAACATGGACATCTCCGACGAAGAAAATGTTTCGTGTAAAAGGTGGCCAAAACAGGTGATATTTTGAAATAATAAGTCGTATGATGCATCTTTCCTAGACGAAAAAGGGTGTTAGGAAGCACTACTGTGTCCAATATGTATGTAATGGCTACAGTTGCACATACATCAGCACTTTATCCTCATACAAATAAATTAAATTAGGTAGATAATCAAAAAATAAGCATTGCAGAGTTACACTCTCTGTACACAGCACTTCTTCATTACACTCTCTGTGAATTTGTGAAGTTATTACAGAATCCCGTTTGTTGTTTCAAAGTTCTTCTCTTAAGAGTACTATTACCAGCAAATTAGATAAAGAGAGGTAATCCAAGAATGTAGCAAGTTTGAGTTATAGTTCTTTCAAACTATCCTTCTCTTTAATGTCCTCTATCTGTGGTTGCGATTTGAATGAATTCCATTCAGCACTTAAAGAGTAAATCTTTGGATAAAAAGTCAATTTAACAGAGGGATATAATTCAGAAAGTAAGTATAATATATTTATCGATCTCGTGCATTGCACATTCCCCAAATCACTCCGTCTTTGAATATAGACTGAATTAAATATCTTCAGCATTTTAAGAGTAATAGATAAGTATACTGAATAAAGGAAGATAATTCAAAAGGTAAATAAGGTAGAATTACGGTTCGCTTAATGCCCATGGTCAGTGTGTAACAAAATCCTGTAAATAGTTTGGAGTAAAAAGTAAGGCACAGTCTGATTTAAATCATTTTAATTAACGAGACTCATGTTGACCAATCAGAGCCTTGCTTTCAACATTTTGAAAGTGAAAGTAGCAATTAAAAAAATATGTATTTAACTTTGGATTCCTGTTTTAGATATGTGATTATCACCTACGGATTTATAATTCAAATAAGAAAGTTTATAGAAAAGGAATTACTGATTTAGTTGCTTTTTATCCATTTAAAGTTAAAAAGTGTTTGTTAGGTGTATCGGAGGTAAACTGCCTGAAATATAAAGCTTTATATTTAACCATCGATAAGTACGTGTTCCTCTGCGGTGCATTGGTGGAGAAGTCAAGAAAATATTGCCGCGTTGGCTTGGGTTCAATTACCGACTTTGGTGTGATCTTCCTTTGATTTAACATCTTTTAAAAATCATGTTTTTTTCTGTTCATAATATAATGAAAATTTCATTCGAAAGAAAAAAATATTTCAGGCAAAATCTGAGTCTAGTCCCTTTTAACCAAACGTTTGTTGAAATGATTCGTCTAATTGGTTCAAATAAAAATCGATTGATGGAAATAAAAATAGCAATATTGGAAATCCGATTTGACAGAAATTTGAATTACAAAATGCTGTCATCAAATTCAGCTTTTAGGGACATCGATTTAGTCAAATAGAGGTAAATCAGAGGAGATAAATACAAACTAATCAAGGTAGAGCTATGGTTGTTGTACCCTGCACTTGTCACAATTTCATCTGTCAGTATGTGACATTAGTCCTCCACTTCTGATTCATGTGGGGAAGTTGGCAGTTACTTGCGGAGAACAGGTTTGTACTGGTACAGAATTCAGGAATACTGGTTAGGTTAACTGCCCGCCGTTACATGACTGAAATACTGTTGAAAAACGGCGTTAAACCCAAAAACAAACAAACAAAGACTTTAATAAAATCCCTTTCACAGTTATACGGTTACGTTCCGGACAATACTGTTATATCAAAAGGGAGGATAACCAAAAAAGCTACGAAGAATGAGTTGTTTCATGCACTTTACTTTTTCTACCAATACTCTCTGTTATTGTATGAAGGTTTAACAAAGTTCCTTTCGGTAGATTTTGAGTTATCCACCTGACAAAAATGTTACGGATGCACGCTAGGACGGACGGAGACCATTACCATCTATCACTTTGCGTTTCAGCGGTGGTGTGTGTTAAGTGCAACTCGAGTGGATTTTGCCGTTTACAAAGACTTATTATACACATATAAAAAGGAAAGCAAAACAAAACTATGTCCAGAGATACGACATTTAGAACGTCAACGATTTACATGTGTTATGGCAACACACCAGCAAACCTTAGAGTTTGTATTTTTTTTACAACAGGCAGCAATATCTTTAAGATATCAAGTATTTTAAGGGCATATTTTGAAAGTGTAATATAAAGTAAAACCTTAGCTCATTCAACTTCAAATCACAAATATTTTAACTTTATATTAATCTTTCAAGTTATGATTGTTAACGATTTCTGCTAAGAACCTCACTCAATGACACGTATTTGCTTACATACAATTATTTAGAAAAAGTTTGATTTGCTTAATTTTGGCATACATCTTGGGGCACTACACTTCAAAAATTAAATATAGAAACAAATCTCACGCAAAATTACAACAGCATTGCGTAAATAAACATGATAAAAGTAAACTAACAGCAGATAAGGTTATAACGATAAGAAGATAAAAATGACACAAAATTACTTCAGTAATAAGTAAGTAAATATGGGGCCATAAATTGACACATAATTACTACTTCAGTTATAAGGTTATAATTATGGGGGAACAAACTGACACAAAATTGCTCAAGTAAAAACTTAATAAAAATAGCGAAACAAATTGACACAAAATTGCAATAACAACAAATAAGAAACATGTCAAAACTTGGAACAAAAATGAAAAATCAATCAGATTTCTATAAGCAGGTGAACAAATATTTACAATAGCAACACGTCTTAACATGAACTAAACACAAATTCGCATCATAATTAATCAACATGAAATAAAACGTTCCTTAACATGCTTTAACAAAATATTCAACATACAGTTAAACCACATAAACGGTTATTTTGTTAACAAAATGTATTTGAAGGAGGTACACCTTAACAGACAATAAACAATAATCATTTTCTTATAAAACAAAGCCCTGTTTTTAAGTAAGTAACCCTACACAAATGACAACTGTGATTTGTTTTTTAACATCTAATTTTCTTGTTGTGAGGCAAACAAGAATTATTTAAAATACAAAAAAAAACTTATTTTGAAGCAAGTATTCCTAAACAAACAACAGTTGTGACAAGAACAAGAAATATGAACAAATACATGAAACATCTGTCCAGTATGAGAGCGACTTCTTTCCACGAATACAGTTTAACATCGTCCTCATCCTGTTGGTCAGGTTCAGACTGATCTACGTCAACCAACTCCATATGTGTACCTCTAAAGCGTGTTTTTGCATTAGTATCATGTGCCATGTCATCTAAAGGGAGTTTTACGGTGGAGGCCGTCAATGTAGACCTTTCCTTAGGATTGACCTTTAGCCTTCTACAACATTTTTCACCTGTAAGAAATAGATACACTATGTTAACAATAGTACATTTGTAGTCACACAGATTCAATAAGATACAGGTAAAGACACGACAAATTTGGTTTGCATGTTTTGTTTTTAAGATAATGGTGCATTCATTGCAATGCACACTAAATTTTCCGATCCATTCTGAAATATAGAACTGCTTAATTTCTTTCATTCTATTTCAAAATAGCTAAATAATTACTTAAACGCTTTAAAATAGAAGTATAAAAGCATACACAGTGTAAGAATATTATTCAAAAGCAGTACAGAGTGTCACATTTTATGCTATTTTGTACGTTTAAAGCTAGAATGTGGCTAACAAAATATAAAGAAATAAAATAACGCGACTAAAATCTTTTTAAAATGTTATAATTTGCGGAATGTATGCAATACGTCATGTTTGAAATTGTGATACAGGGATACTATGATGATGCTTTTGTGACAGTTTACAATAATTTCACAACTCGGACTACTAAATGATTGTGAAAAGATACGCGACTACGGAAATATATATATTACTTTCATACCAGTCGCAGAACCTTCAAACCATATTTATGATATAACTTGAATATCTGCCTCTTATGCTGCTGAAAATATCATGTTTTTTCTTAATTCATCAAAATTTTAAATTAATAACAATGAGAACGAATGGCTCGTTCCTGACCTAATGCTGCAAAAAATGTTTTACATATTCATTTTAAAATGTATTATACAAGTTTCAGTTCAATATCCATTGCCTTTAAATTCATATGTTATTTGGTAACTAGCTTGTTTTTTGTTTTCTTTTTGTATCACCTTGTTATGTTATTATAACATTATGTATGATGTTATTCTCACCTTTCCACATAGACATTTTCACGAGGAATACTCTAGTCAATGTTTGCACCCAGCGCGGCGGTTCCTCGTCATCATCATGGTTGAAATAAATGTCCAGCACCACAATGGTGAAAACAACAGATAATGTACTCAGCATCAGAATAATTGTAAGATATGTGGCTGTAAATACATATAGCAATAAAATCTTGACATGATAAATACTGTAAATACAATCGACCAGAAAATCATTTTGAAGCATAACACGTAAGAGTTTGAAAACATTTTTATGCTTATAATTGAAATAATTACCCTTTGTACATAAAAAGATATAGAATAATCAACTATGCAATTATAATGTACACAAGTAAAGAATGAAATAAACAAACTATGTAATAACAATGTTTGCAAATAAATCATGAAACAGAAAACATGTAATAATAGTATACTCAAGTACATGGTTGAAGAAGGAAGCTATATAATTGTAATACCAGTAAATGATGAAATAGAAAAATAATACAATACTGTACAAGAGTAAATGATTAACTAAGCAAACCAATGTAATATCAGCGTAAAAAGTAATCGATGGAATAAACAAGCTATGTATATAATAATGCTGTACACAAATAAATGATAGAATAACTACGTAAGACCATTATAACATAGATCAATGTTAAAAACGTAATAATTGTCATTTAGCATTTCGGTTAATAGTTATCAATTAATTCATTAATACTAAACAATCAACTTAAACTATTGTGTATTTTCTAAAACGTCACATTAATAAATTCTTTGGGCAAATATGTAAATGAGGAGATGCTATAACAAAATGATTAATTTTCAGTATTTGTACTAATAAAGTATGTGCAGATAATAAATGTTCTTTATCGCGATATGACATCTGTAAAATCCTGAGGGAATGGTTGGTTCTAAAGTCAGCTCGTATTATAACGAAAATCTTCAAGAAGATGCTTTGGCACGAAAAAATATATGTTAACGCTTTTTGAAGCATAACACGTGTTTAAAGCTAAGGAAAATGCATTGATTTAAGGGACCGTTGTGCATTGACTTTGGAACGCGAATAAACAAAAGTATGTTCCAACATCACGTGATGTCTATGTAAACACACCTTAACTCTCCTGCTGAAGCACCCATGGGGAAACAACAACAAATTACAGCAGTTATATATCTTTAAAATCCAGGTTATAAAACAACCTAGTTGTGTATACTGATATGCTCGAGACTGGTACTTACAAAGTATGCTGGTACTCAAAGAAGTTTTGGGAATGTTATCGGCAATCAGCGTCAAATAAACAGCATATGCGAGAAGAACTGTATAAAAATATAAAACAACATGTGCAAAAATGTGTGATAAAAAAGACAAACTTTTGACAAAATTTGACGGGTTAACCTGACATTACTAAGGTATTAACTATAAAATTACTAAGTTTACATTAGGGAATAATTTTTTATGGATTATAGAATTTCGTCCATACATGAGTTCAAGCCCAAGCTAACGAATAAAATTCACCATTTGCTTTATTTTACAGAGTCAAAATCCATGAATTGATATTACCATGAGAAGGTCATTTTCCATGAAAATCCAGACCTATAAATTAATTTTACAGTAACGGAAATTCATGTTATACAACACCTGTCAGCGACATGCCTACTCGTTCTCCAGATTCTGGAGGCAGTTTGAATACAAACACAATCAGGGACGCCATCAGTAGCACAGGAAATATAGTGTTCAAAATATGAAACAATGGACGTCTCTTCATTTTTAACGTGAAATACAATCTGCAAAAACAATAAAGGCTTAGAACATAAACATTTAAGACAGTTGCATGTTTTCGGATAGTTTTGAAAGTCAGGAATCAAATTGATATCATAAGGTCCACATTAAATAACACTTTAATGAGATGTTCAAATTTGTTAAAAACGACTTGATCAAAATATTTCTATATTATGTTCTTTTGTTGGTACCGTTATTAGGTTGCCTGTGTAGTTGTTAATAACCTTGCTACTCGTTATATTTTTTATTCCCGGTGATCTATCTAAACGATATGTAAATTATACTTGAACATTGTTCGATATCTTCAAATGAATGCATGTATTGTTATCTCCTATAAGCGGAAGTCATGATCAAGTTAGGTTTTTGTGATGTGCGTTGAGTGTGACAGCACTTACCTATCGTAGTTATTTGTATCCTGTGGCGATTTGGTAGCTGTTTCGGAGGATGTTGTGGTTTCAATCAAATCCCATTCACCATTGGGCTATTACGTTGTAAAAATAAATGAGTCTATTTTTAATCGGACTTACTGCATAGAACAGTTAAATTATATAAATTATGACATCAATACTGCATGAATTTATACTCTGAAAATCACAAAGCATGTTGAGAAAAAAAAAACAAACGGGCGCCCGATCTACAGTACCGTTGGTTCAGTTTCTTGACAAAAACTTCTCCCTTATCTATGTACGGACTGGCTGGATTGGTATATACATTCAAGAAATCATTTTAAACCACTTCAAAAATACTCCGTTACTAACACTTTTTACACACGTTTAGTATTTATGACAATTATATAAAACTAAGAGCAACACATGATAACGCAATCATATGAATATATTTATCAGCCACATCAAAAACTATGATACACAATTACAAGAAGATCTTTTTACTTACGCTAAAGTTGTCGGTTGTGACAGGATCAGATGCAAAATGTAACGAAATCTCATTTGAAGTGTATGCCCAAGTTGTCAGCACGATGCTAGGAAGCAATATATTAAGCAATTAATTAAGACATCAAGAAATGTAAGAGACGAATCTGATTGATGTGACATTTGTTATGAAAGATATCTTGATGACAAGTCGTAATTAGTAGAAACAATAGAATTCATTCAACAAAGCAAAGTGAACATTGGAAATTTGACTTCTGTTGAACATTACTAAATCTGTTTGCTTCCAAACATAATGATTCAAATTTACTTACTCTAGTTTGTAATCATTAAGTATAAGTGTAAGCGTCGGAAGAAAAAATATTGAACTTGTTTTTAAATGATACGTTTGTATTTACTAGAATTTGATAGTATCTAAATGAAGGTCTCACCTGCATGTATGTTTATCTAAAGGAAGGACACACCTGCATGTCTGTTTATCCAAATGAAGATCTCACCTGTATGTCTGTTTATCTAGGTGGAGGACTCATCTGCATGTCTGTTTATCTAAATGAAGGACTCAATTGTCTACATGAAGGTCTCACATGCAAGTCTGTTTATCATAATGGAGGACTCACCTGCATGTCTGTGTATCAAGCGGGTAGTATGTAATGTCAACATCGCAGTTGGTTTCAAATATTCCACCAGGTGTCCAGTATGCGTTGCCAGCCGAATTTATTCTTATCAACCAGTTCTCGTCGCTAAATACCTCTAGTTCGTTAACACTAAGTTCATAAGAATATATCATTATCACTTGTCAATAGCAAGCAAAGCAGTATAACGAAATAATCGTCACTTACTGTTTGATTTTATATACAATAATTATTTTGGTGAACATTTTATTATTCAACAGATCGAAACTTTGAAATTTACACTTCTGTGAGTAACCCATAAATTCAGCAGCTCTGAATAAAGTGCATGCCAACGATCTGACTTTCGTAAGTTTCAGACCATCTGACACAACTGCCTAGTTTGTCAACGGACTTGTGTCCACATTATCATTTTTGTTTAAAAAAAAACAGCCTTGAAAACGCTACTGGAAAATCATCTCGAAGTGACAAATGCTTAAGTAGTATCTTCAGCAGTAAAATATATACACCTTATATCATATATATATATATCCAAATATATTTTAATCTCTAATCGGTAAACTTAAAATTCTAAACGTTAAACGCAATAATTTGGAATTTTTATATCAATCTAGAATACATTCTAAACGTTTTATATGAATAGATACAAAACATGGTTGATAATACTACATTATAAATTAGTAAAGGCAACATTTATTTCATGTAAAACGTTAGCAACATCGTTATAATGTGCATATAACATAATGTTGTTCCAATAGAGTGACTAAATACAATAGTTAAATAACTAGGGTATAAAACTATTAGAATATAAAACTATATCTAACAGTATGTATTATATTCTATCTGATAAAATTGGTCACTATGGGTCTGAGGTAACAATATCTTATAAAATAATAATATATAGGGGGTGTGAGAGGTTGCACATTTCAGTACCTTTCGTCAACAGACTAAATTAAACCGAGTCTGCTATTCTTATTCTTGGTTGCATTCTTTGCTTCCAAAGGATCTTTTTACAGATTTTATTGATAAGGTGTTAATCTTTAGCCTGCTTGTTGTAAGTGATTCTGCCTTAAGTTTGCGACCAGTGCAGACCAAGATAAGCCTGTACATCTGTGCAGTCTGATCTTGGTCTGCACTGTTCGCTATTCAGTCAGTAAATTATCTGTAAACAACCCACGAAATGATGAACTGTATTGCACAAATTGAATGATATGATGGACCAGTCTATTATAGATATTTAGCAGGCTAAAGGTTAGTACTGTGCAGCGGTGTACTACTGATTATTATATAAAATTTTCAAAAGATAAAATGTGAATAACACTTGCGGTAACATTAACAATGACATTTAATGTATTATGTATAATTTGTTCTTTTGTTTTCGTGTGGTTTAGCGCCTTTTGTTTACATGTTTTCATTATGCAATGGCCTAACCAGTGCTCATTGATTTCGAATCATTACAAACCAGTTTTTCACATGTAATATCAAAATTATCCAAATTAATCAGAGGCTGCCGACGAATGAAATCAGATATTATGTTCTTTTAATTACAATCGTCACAGAGTATAGAAATCTTGTCTTCTCACATATTTTAAATTGGCACATATAGTTTTAGTTAGAGAATAAGAGTTTGACGCTAATAAAGTTAAGACTTTGGTCCTGCTTTAACTGTGTTACATGTGTATACGTGCGAAACCAATTTGCGGACGAGAAAAACCAAACGTGAAAAAGACTTTATGTGCAATGTGCAAGTAATTTAAAGAAACAAAAATGGATCAAGAGAATAATCTTGAGTAAACATTTTAAGGTTAATTACGCATTCTATAGAAAACTGAACGGAACTAAAAAGAAAAAAGAACAGTACAATTCTAAACAGTGCTAAGTTGTATGAAATGATGAAACATGATGTCATGATTCAAGAAAATTACGTCAACTTAGAGTAGAACGTGTGACTCTTTACTAAAGAAATATTGTAACTTAAATGAAAACTTTAAGGTTGAACAAACTTATTCTAAAAACACACTTTGCATGTAGCCTATGGTTGATTTGCATGTGTAAATAACCAAAGCATAGTGACCGTCTCACCTGTTCGCTATAAAGGAAGCCGGGCGCCACATATATTTTTCAGTTGAAAATAAGAATCTGATTTGGGTATAGTTTGCTATACCGGCCCAGCTAAGTCTCGAATCTGTCCATTGCTGCTTGTAATATACATAATTATTATACATTATTTCAGGTCAATAAATTGGCCACTTTACATGAGAGCAACATTTCTAAACTAGCCACTATCTATATGTAAAGTATTCAATATTGTCACAAACATTACATATTTTTAAATCAAAAGTAAAATGTGTAGACAAGAATGCAAAACAATTAAGGGAACACAACTGGACATTGCCTTTGCACTATCAGTGTTAAAATCAACATGTGAGTTTGATGGAGCGCAATTCACCTAATTCGAAACCACAAAATCACAATATCTATGATACGCGTCCGCAAAGTGAACCACTTACAAGTACAACTGTCACAAAATGCACGATAGGTGTGGTGTAAAACTTTATATCAGAAAACAGGCCCCTTCTATAAATATCTAAACATATTAAACAAAACTCATCATGAAGACCATGCCTGCAGAAAAGGGAAAATCCAGCGTCTGAATCATAGCTATGGGGAACCGGATATGCTCAAATGCTTTAGTGTATTTAATACAGTACATGTTGTCTCTGCCAGAAGAAACCGTGTTTAATAATCCAAAATTAATTGTAAGTCCTTGCATTGCCATGGTAGGGGTTTAAACTCTCTGACCAGAACATAGTGATCACAATATAGTTCGTTATTTCGATAACATTGTCATGATAGTAAGAGCCTTTAAAACAACTATAAAAACGATGCGTGCTAATTTTTAATGCTCTTGTTACATCTATTAATTTCCCGTGTTTTATTCTAATTATACCATCGAGAGAACATGGAAAAGAAACAACATAAATGATTAAATGTTCTGTTTGTTCCATTCCAATGTATGTCAATTTTGATCACCAATAGCTGATCTAAATGTGAATGAAAAAGTATTATTAGTAGCTTTTGTCACGCAATATTGTCAGCGCGAGTATTTGTGCTAGTTTTAATATATTTTCAGTCAAAAGAAATAAACATGTTAAAGTATTTTACGGTAACATATGCAAACATTTCAAAAACAAACTAATAAAAGGGGACCAACGTTCTATTTCTGCCAAATTAGTATATGGGTTTGTACATTTTCATGATGTCGGTTGCGAGACAGTGATTAGTGATGTCAGTGACATTTGAGAACGGCAGTATCAAAGAAGAAAGGCTACAATTCATAGTAACATTACATCAATTTCACATTAAATCATGCATTTTCTAGTATGTTAGTACACATTTCATCACTATTAGGCCAGCCTTATAATCCACTTCTATTATTACCTACATGTAAATAAGTTTATAATTTGCTTAGAATATATATCTATCTTTAACCTGCAACATATCTAAGAATACTTGTTTATCAGTTTAATTTCAAGATACTGAATATCTAAAGTAATCGATATTCGATTTAATTATTGTTATTTATACTTTTAGGAGTGTTTAACCGGATAAAGAAACTATGTATTCGTTAGTTATTAACCCAATATACGGAATAACTACGCTACCTGTAATTAACCAGTAAGCACCTACTCAATTAATGAATTAGTAATATACTAGACATTAGTATTATATACACTTAACTAGCTCACCTATTCTCAATAATAATAGCTGGTCGCCACATATAGTTTTCATTTGAAAAGAGTGATTGTATATTTGAAAACTTAGTATCATTGGACCAGCCCAGTCTAGGATCTTCCCAACTCTAAAATAAGGTTACAGGTTCATGACAATAATATCAATATCATTTTTAAAATGCATGTCATTTTGTAAATTGTTTCATTCGGAAACAAATTGATAGCCGTTGGCCTTCCTTTCTTATACAGCATGTAGGTTTATAATCGACCTCAGTAAATATTGTCCTGTCATTCATTTTTGAACATTGACACGTCAAAACAATATGTCATTCCCATGATAACGTTACTTCAGACGGAGGGTAGCGTTTATAATTAACGTAATCTAATTTTTCATAAAACACAATTTTAAGTCGAATATAGCACGTGTGCTAGCACGTGTGCTATAAAGCTAGTTCTGCACGTTTGATAAACCAGAAATGATGGCGTAACGTCATTTATGCGTAAAAAGTAGAATAAAGCCTGGATTCGGCCGACGGAAATGAAAATCACTACATCAGTTAACTGACATCCGTGAGTAACTTTATAATTGTAGCACTGTTGCTATATTTCTATAGTCGCAATATGATATTAAAACATATGACACGTTAACAAAATCAAAATACTGTGTTAAAACTAGTGTGAAATGTCCGGTTCACTTTTATCATAGTCAGATATATCAATTATAAACACACAGATCTATACATTTTATTTCATCAAATTATAGATCATGCGTTTATTTACAACTGTGATAAAATCGACATTGTAAATATTTCTATTCGCGAAAGCGTTATGAAAGTAATGACGTTCCCAAAGACTCCCATTATGATTGTTTTCGCGTGAGGTCCAAATTTTTCAAATCAGTATAGCAAAAAAAAAAATCAAGCACTCGATCCTACTTCTCTTATTCGTTGAAATAACTAGGTATATTATTACGTTTTGAAAAATCAGACTTTAATAAATTCTACATTCTAGAAATTTTTTTCGATCCAAACGTGCAGAACTACCTTCGAAACAAATAATACCTACATTTTATCATCCTAGTATATAAATATATGTAAATCATTTGTTGCTCATATTCAATATACTCAAGTGATTCAAATTGATTTAAAATTGAGTTGACTTTTGATATTTTCCCTTCACGGCTACTAAACCCTTGAGCCACCACCAAAAGGTGGCGATAAGGAAAAGAGTAATCGACATTTCTGTGGTGCAGCTATCTTCGGTTTCCAACGTAAACAGGTTAGTTCAATTCATATTATACGTTACATTTTCATTGATATAACCTATTTCAAAAATAGGAGAATGTAGTGCCGCGTAGGAACATTTTTACTTTAAGTTGATAGCAATTTCGTTAAGAAAGTATACAAATTGTGGCGTCAAGGGCTTTTCTCCTGATTCCAAAATTTGCAAATGTTGACATGTGTATGCATTTTAACTAAGTCTTGATGCATAGACACACTATATGAACATTGTAGCGCATTTCAAATGGCATACAAAGGGTTTTAATAAAGTTTCCCATAAAGAAAATACACCAGCATTTTTAAGAGTTGTAGCGCTTTCGCACTAGTGATGGTGCTAATAAATAGTGGCGGCGCTGTGGCGGACGGTCTGACTACAAATAAGTTGTTCTATTCTTGAAAAATAAGGTATGATTACAGGGATTGTCATTAAGTTTTTTATTCTTTTTATGCTTATAGTGATTTTAGAATTTAGAGAAACATGTGTCTGAATATTACTAATTGAACGATTAATTTTTAATAACATTATGAAACTTTTTATATATTAAAGTATCATGCACATTCTGTTCGTTCGTTGCGAAGGGACCTCTCCAGCGGAAACGGAAAAGAAGACCTCTCTTAACAGGTTTAAAGAAGAAAAATATCTTGCCAAGCTAATCCGAATGAATTAATTCAGATGAACACTGATGGCAAGTTCTACAACACAAACACATACTCCTCCAAAATACAGTCTATAAGGGCTTATTTCTTCACTGATAAAAATGGCATAAAACTGAAATCACATTTCATGTAAAAAAAATTTGACAAGTCCGTCTCTTTCATATCAAGAAATGCTTTAAAAAGATATGCTTGTTCCTTTTGTTCGTTGTAGGTTTAACGCCGTTTTTCAAAAAGATATGAGAAGATTCAAACCATGACAATGAATATGATGAAGTACTTGGAAATATTAGCAAAAAGGAGGAGTGGTTGGTGCACGTGAGGACTCTGTCATTTATTAGGCAGATAAATCGGCTAATTCCTGCCTTTTTCACAAAGAGAAACAATTTCAGAAATATTAATAAATGTTCTGGAAATACTTGAAAAACAAAATGTATACATTGGGTTTCAGAGTTGCGGTCAGGAAAACTCCACATGCTGATTATACTTACATGTATGCGATATAATGATTCAATGCAGATATGGACTTCAGCGGATGAGATATGTATAACGATATATTTCTTGAGTGAAATATATAACACAAATGCACACTTTTAGCTTTTGAAAAGTAATCTGATTTCAAGCAGTTTTGAAAAGCTACCATAGCTCACCCAAGGCAGGTGATGGAGCATGCAATACCTCCGAATGCATCCCTCTCTGCTAATTTTATTAACATTTGGAGTAGTTTTATTCAACAAAAAATGTGCTACTTAGATATATAGGCTTCTTGGTGCTTTCACTTTCTTATAATAATGTGCCCAGTATGGTATGAGAAGTTCGATAAAAATAGATTGGATTCGTTCATGAAATGTTACTTTAGATATTGTGTCATGATTTGAGTTGACACATTAGTATTAAAGTCACAAAAAGAGAATAATTAGATAGATATAAAGTTCAGAGGTTAAGTGAGAATGTCTTATGAATTATTACTTTCAGTCACACCAGAGCAACGGTGTCATAGTCTTAGCCACGCACCTTTATGGTCTTGCTTCAGCTATGGTGGGAAAGAGGATTCTATGTAGTTTGGGTTGGTGGGTTAGGGACCTGAGCTGGCAGGCTTGTTGGAACATGACAGATGGACATGATAATGAAGTAATTACTGAAAGCCATTTACTCGTGGTGAGAGTCTTTGTCTCCGTATGGGCCCCTATACTTTTAATATGATAAACATGTGTGTTTTACAAGAATCAATGGAAATGAAGAAAACATAAAATATAGTGTTATTGAAAACATTTTTTTTATTTACCTCCCTTTATAGTTCTGATATTGAAAAGTTTGCATCATTGAAAGTATTGCGTGCTAAGCTGTTGATTGGAGATGTTTTGGTTATATGAGAAATAAAACTGTTTAATTTATTCAGATTTTAAACAAGGTATTTGTGTACGTTGGTAGCCACAATTAAACTGAAAACGCATACCACAGTCACAGCGCTACCACAGTTGTATAGTGTCATCACTGATGCGATATATAGCGCCACCACTTTTAAAAAATTACTGGCATTCTTATTTCAAGGGAGATTTCATTACTGCTCTGCTAATGTTTGCCTTTTTACATATTTAGTCCATTTGCAAGCATTTAATGTTCTTATAGTGTGTCTATGCATCAAATACAGACAGATAGAAAATGTACAATTTCGCGAATGAGGAGAAAATCTCTTGACGCCACAATCTGTATGATATTTTGATGGAATTACAGTCATCTTGTGGAAATACATGTGTTCTTACACGGAACTACATTCTCCGCATTTTTTAAATGAATATAGTCAATAAAAGTATAAGACAGAATGTAAACATTTACAGTTTGATATTGGTGATAGCTGCGCCACGGAAATGTCAATAGCTCTTTTCCTCATTACCAGCAGCCAGTGGTGGCGCTAGGATTTAGTACATATGTCCTTGAAGTCGCAAAGTTCTTGACGGTGATTCAAAACTGCGTGAAAATAAAATTTTGCCAACAATATGGTTTGCAAAAACCTCGAAAAGTTTGGTTGGGCCAATTCAGTGATAAACAGTATATGTTATGTCGGTACTTATCAAAATTTTTATGGTTGTATTTACCATAGCAGGTTTAATACATAACACATCATTAGCATAATTTTTCTGTCCTTTTGGAGCATTGATTTCAATTCATTTAGATTTGAAGATTAAATATTGCTTATTATACGCCGGTGCTAGGGGCGTGAGCATTGTTGCATTTCTCATTACTTCAATCTCTTGATCAGACTCGATCAAACCTAGTCTGCATATTTCATTATTTGCCTTGTTCTTAGTGCTTCTGATGGATCTACTTTTCATATTTGATCTTCTTCACAACAGCGGATGTTTAGTGCTGTATGTTGGCCGTGTAAAGGCGCACGATTTCATTTCAGTGTTGTTATATTTACAGGTCCTTCGGGATTATTGATTTCAGTTCATTTAGATTTTAATATTGAATACTATTTAAGCCGTTGCTTGGGGGCGTAGGCAGCGTTGAAGCTTCCATTACTGTAACAGCTCATGAACAGACTCAAAAATCTACACTTTTCACTGTTTGCCTTGTTCTCTGTGCTTCCGAGTGATATTCGTTTTAGATTTTAAACAAAGTACGCAAAATTTATTAGCTTTATAATTTTACTATATGAAACCTATATGACCGCTAACAGATCTATTACTAGTTATAAAACATTTTTAGACCCC
Organism: Mercenaria mercenaria; assembly: GCF_021730395.1. Lineage (NCBI taxonomy): Eukaryota > Metazoa > Mollusca > Bivalvia > Venerida > Veneridae > Mercenaria > Mercenaria mercenaria. The sequence goes on from NC_069378.1 coordinate 45,928,107, forward strand.
GGGAATTGAAACTGATCACTAGATGCTTGCATAAATGTTAAAATTACTAGAAACACATACTACTAGTAACACATTCAATGGACCATCTATGTAACAACTACGTCATAGCAAAATGTATTGCTAAAATATTATCACTAGGAAAATAGCAAAATGTTAAAATCATTAGTAGCAAGTCACCACTGTACGAACCATTTACATACTGACTACATTTTTACAGCAAACTGTAGTAAAAATTATTTTCTTAAAGCAAAATGTTAAGAAATAAAACACTAAAAGCACCTAAGTCGGTTCAAGAGTACATGTAAACTTATCATCATTTGTTGCTCACCTATTCTCAATGACAATAGCCGGTCGCCACATATAATTTTCATTAGAAAAAAGAAAATTAATACTTGAATAGTTGCTATTGTAAGACCAGTCAAGCCTTTGGTCACTCCATGCCTACAATTGATTAACATTTTTACATCATTGTAAGTATTATTTAAAAATAATTCTTACGTAAAGGAAATATTTGTGAAAACGACCGTGCATGTACGTCTCAATTGGTCATTTCCACGTCCATCTTATCTATGAGTTTGCAATTAACCCTTTCCAATAGTTAAGTAAACACTATGTCATTTTTGAACAATTTTGTTATTAATATATATAAATAAATATTATAATGGTACACATATTATAATGCACGTGACATAAATATGTGATGTCCGTTACAAGGACATATTCGACAGATCAATATATATTCATCTGTTTAGATATACATAACCTACTAAGAGACTATGATATTGTGATACCGCTATTTGGCAATTCCGTATATGGTCTCTAAATTCCTGTACAATAAACATTGATCTTTGAAAATGTTAAATGATGGAACTATGTGTTTAATTGTGTTTATAATGTCACTGAAATTTTACATGTACACGATAACTATTGCTTAACATTTAAAGATGTACTTCGAACGCTACAAATTGGCATTTATATGCAATATCCGTAGCATTTTAAAAATGTAATTTACGTGACGCTTCCTTACAGTACAGCTCGCTTCAAAGACATGATTAAAGAAGGAAACTGTTAATTTTGAAAATATTTGATATTTTGATGTATTAATATACAGGATAAATACATACAGCAACGTAGATATACACAGAATCATTAAAGGTGTGTTTAAGCAATACTGAGACGACTGGGCGCATGCGAGAAATAGAAAAACACAGCCTCTACAAGTCTGGACTTTAAAATCATTTTACCATTATTATCAATATTTTTAAACTATTTACTGTTCTATCTAAAAGAACCCCAAAACATGTTTATTTTAATAATTATGTACTTTTTGACCGGTATATATTAGATCTTATCCATGATATTCGTTATACTTCGTGTGAAGTGAGGGTCTCTTTCTTTTCGTAGAAGTATAATTATAAAAACAAAGAGTTCCAAAAATCGTGAAAATTCCAGACTCTAGAGGCGATGTAAAGTGTCAAGCTTTGCACACTACAACATTCTTTAGCTCACCTATTTTCTATTACAAGTGTCGGACGCCACATATTCTTCTCATTAGAGAAAAGAAATGTAACACTGGAGTAATTTGATTCTGAGCTCCAGTCAAGTCTACCGTCAACCCATTTCTAAAATCAAGTTATATTTCAATGAACTTTATGGCAAAAATAATTTTCTTCGTAAAACATCTGCAAAATTCCGACGGATTAGCTGATGACGGAGCCCGAAAGGCAAAATTAAATAAATTTTAAATAATTTTGAGATAAAGTTTGTTGTCTTAAGATCTAGCAAACATTTTTTGATAATAAATTGGGAATAAAGATATTTGAAAATAAGAGAGTAAGTAACAATTTTTAAGATATAAAAGCGATAAAACAGGTAAAGAAAAGAAACACCTTTGAAAACTTCGATAACAGTAGTTTTACGCTAAAATAAAGGGCTTCCCAAAGGCGTAAGAGATATTTTCAATGATAAATATGTATTGAACTCAACGCATTTCTTATCAGCCAAATCAACAGCTATTATCAACATTTTGAATCATAAATTTGAATCATGAATCATACATTTGAATGTCTGTTGTACAGTGTATACCGGGAGAAGCTTCCTATTTTAATAAACACATTCAATTTACTCTCTGCTTACACATACAGTAAGCTCAGTCCATTATCGTTTTTAAACCATTTTCCTCTATTAAAATAAGAATTGAATGATTATTAATTTGACTGGCTTTTATTTATCTTACTTATATGACAAGGAAACCATGACATTGTAGTAGTGTTATAAAGAGAAATTTATTAATATTCATTTAAAGGCAATAGAATGACAACTGAACACGATGCAAAATTGATGGCGGTCGAAAACACACAACGTAATTAGTCATACGTACTATCAATCACCTTAAAGCAAAAAAAAGATATGGAACAAACATGCCAAAATGTGCATGATATTACTTGAAGGTATCCCATATCCTAAAAGAGGAGAGGAGACATGCTCTATCTGATTCATGTGGCGTCACTATTTTGTCTTTTTTCATACAGAGTATATGTCGTGGCGTTAAAAATTATTACGATGACTTTGTTCCCCCCACCACACCACACCCCCAACAAAGGAGTTTTTATCAGTTCTTAATGATGTGTTTGTATTTAAATTTATTATTAGCTGTGCGTCACGAAATAAGCACCCGCTCTCTCGTGTAATCGTACTGCGGTATTGCAGCTTCAACAAAGTGGGTATCACGATTTACCGGTAATCTAACACCCACTGTTGTTGTTTTTTTTTTTTCTGTTTCATTCGTAATTCACAGGTGCACGATGTTGTAGTATACTATTGTTATTCGATACTGTTTGATATTAGACAGATTAAAATTTGGCACGAATTCTTATGTTAACAAAGCGTAAACGAAGCATACATTAACGCGAAGAAATTGTTGAATTCACATACGACAACGTTATTTATTATTTCAATCACCTGCATCTGATATATGTCGCACCCACAAGAAGTTTTCTTATCTTTCTCATCTAGGCAAATAAACAATATTGTATATAAGGTTGGAAACACTCGCGTGCATCAATAATTGTAAGCACACCGTCTGTCTAACATGCTTTCTTAGCTGTGTATTCATTCAAATATCATCTACGTATTCAACAGATCAATATTGAATATTCTACATTTGTTTTAAGTTTTAAGTATATTTACTAGTAGTTCATTTTAATTTGTTTCGAAATTATTTGTAAAATTCAAAGCAATACACTGGTACAAACACTGCAAAACAATTCCATAGCTGTTGTTTAACAACACTTTATGAAAAACGAAATATCAGGTCAACAAAATGTATATTGAAATATAATATGAAAACAATATTATTTACCATTGTGAAAAATCCTGATGTTGACAAAATCTGGTCTTTTATGTCCTGAAAACAATATGTGATTTGTAGTTGTATAAACTATAAATAACTTTATCATGATATCAGTGGTTCTACCTGAGCAATCAGGGAGCTGCATTTTCGTGTACCTGCCTGCTTTCACTTGGGTAAAACGAAGTGTTTTTTACAATAAACATATAGTGACTTTACAATTATGACCAGGATGATGCTACAGACAACACAATTTTGAAGTTTCATTGAAATATCATATATGAATTTAATAAATTTATTTAAGTTTAAAGTTTGAAATGTTACACAGGAAGTCTATGATAAAGCCCGAGTAAAATGCGATTATTACCAATTTAAATTCGGTATCATTCCATTATATTTCGGACATATTGAAATGGAGAATACGACTGATCATGATTTAACTGCATCCCAAAGTTGCTTCTATTATATATATACTTATTATATAGTTTAAAGGCAATTGGTTTAGTAAAGATAACCAGTCCAAAGTTTCAGATTTTATAGATGTATTCTTCTTTCATATATGGTCCCTTCAGTGCCAAGTGAATAACTGCATTGACGTTTAGAAGCACTTATCAATTGTCTTTTCGCAGAGCTGACTATACAGGTTTCCATTCTGAAGTAATCATTTGACCATGCTCCGAAATGTCCATAAAGTAATTATGTTTACTATTAAATAGTAACAGAACAACTTTAAATTTACGTTCCTGACGTTTCCTTTGCTTATCAGCCATGTAAGTGTATATTAATAGAAATACAACGATAATATATAAATGACATAGTATTACCAGAGAGTTGATTGTCACCAAGTTAAGGCCAACCGACACACTGACTGTCTTTTCTGGCCTCTGTAAAACTTCATAGCCAGTGAAAAGGTTTGACCTCAATTCAGATTCCAGTTCTTTAGAATAAGATGGTATTCCGGCGCCGTGAACCAAAACTTTAGGAAAAGCTGAAATAGATGCAGTTAGTAATATAATGGGTTTGAACAATGTTATAACAGCTCTCAATCTTGTATATCCAAACTTTTCAAAATGACTGTCGACATCGATAGGAAATATTTCTCTTTTAAATGTCCTGTCTGGTTTGTAGTGATATTCTGAAAATATTGTTTGGAACAACAGCAAATCGTACATATGCCTTAGTATTCATGCGAGCTCAATGTTTTCGTGTGTTAGTAATCTTGATCTGGTTATATTCACAGACCCTTTTTGGGTCATAGACTCAATCCAATATCTGCTTGATATAATAGCGTATAATCTTGTGCTGGGGCCCTGAGGGGTGTTGCACATGTCATTACCTGTCTGTACAAACTCAATCACCCAGTCTGTCTGCTTTCTATATTTCCTGGATATTCTTTTACATTTTATTGACTATCACTGCAGCAGCCTGTAAGTGACGTCTATATAAAGTGTCTCCGCATTTGAACTCAGAGTTGTGTAAAATTATTCACTTCCTTTCAAATAATATCTGCGTAATATATTTCCGCAATGACAATGGTGTTAGAGGTGTTGAACATTTAAAATCCTCTCATGAACATACTTTATCAGCGTCTTATGCTTCTAAAATATCTTTATATGAGCCGTGTCATGAGAAAACCAACACAGTGGGTTTGCGACCAGCATGGATCCAGACCAGCCTGCGCATCAGCGCAGTCTGGTCAGGATACATGTTGTTCGCTTTTAAAGCCTCCTGAAATTATAGAAACCGTTAGCGAACAGCATGGATCCTGACCAGACTACGCGGATGCGCAGGCTGGTCTGGATCCATGCTGATGTCAAACCTACTATGTTGGTTTTCTCATGGCATGGTTCAATTATAGACTTTATAGAGTATACGACTAAAACATATCTATCAAGTAAGTAAGCTTGATACAAGTCTTAAAATCCAAATGATGCCTTTTACTTCTCCAAATACAGGCCCATGCATATTTTCATAGCTATAACTAAAACTCTGCTTTAATGGATTATGTTTTGTATGCACTATTGTTTCTTTTCATATGATAATATATGAGATGTTCTCAGTACTTCCACATGTGCAAGTTTATGCAAATTAATATAGATGGTATATGTAGTTTTACATTTCAAGTCCTTGTATGTACTTGTCATGTCTGTATGTTAAGTTTATCAGATTATTGTGTCATGTAACAAGAAACGTTTATATGGTTACGTCACTTAATAAAGAATATTGAATCTTTAAATATCCATGTCATAATGTATTCTTGATGTGCAAATCGGCATTCTTCGGGCATAAATATAGCTCACGCGCACATGTGTAGATAGAACCCAAAAATCAAATTCATGTCCATGTAGAAACAGAAATGCACGATATTTAAAAAATGGCCTTCTAGAAATATCTGAAGCAAAAGGGGCAACTCCTGCATTGACAGATTTTCCACAACTTTCAAAAGAGTATAGTGTAAGATTAATCTACTTTCAACATCTTGAAAGAGCCTACACTGAACTTTCTCTTGTTTTCTAGTAAATTCAAAATCGAAGACTAGTCGTGAGTCTAAAATTATGAAAAATGGCTTAGTTAACAGATGTAATACAAAAATGGCCTATAAGAAGGTATTAAAGATTTTGCAAAGTAAATAAACTTGTACAACATTTTAAAATCATTATTATCCACTTATGAATGTACTCAATGTAGGTGATATTTTTTTATTTAATTGTAATTAACAGGCCTCCGCAATTTATTTTCAGTTGTATACACCGATATATACCAATTTGTAAATTGGTGTGAATATCTTAAGTTACCCTCTTACATTGTTTGCAACAATAAATAAAATTTCTTACAAAGTTTTAATGTTTTGGACCCATGAAGAAAACGGACAAATCACGTATTGTCCGTATGCTATTTCGGCATTTTACGTGTTTTACGCAAATCCATGGTCGCGATTCAGAGAGAAATCTATGGTCGTGATACAGAGAGAAATCCATGGTCGCGACCATGGATTTTCGTAAAACACGTAAAATGCCGAAATAGCATACGGACAATACGTGATTTGTCCGTTTTCGTCAATGGTCGCGATACAGAGAGAAATCCATGGTCGCGATACCTAAGTGTCACAATGAAATGTTCAAATTTCACTCGATGACATTAAACCTTTGTGTTACACTATTTTCAACAAAGTACGTCTGAACAATCAGAGAAATGCTTCAAAATGAACAGCATATGAAACATTTTCAGGGCGATTGGAAATAATGAATATTATTACGCACAACCTATCTTGCTGCGTATATGTAATACCAAATTAATATTTTTTCTAAATTTTCTCATTGTTGGATATACATTTTATATCAAACTTTGTGATACCAAGATATCATCACTGAGTACAAAAATAACTTTAGCTTAAATCCCAAAGCTCAGGTGACGTTTTTTAGGTCGTAAAATTTTTTGAATGGAATTTATTTTATTATGAAACACTACTACTCTTTCTAACAGGGCCTCAGCACTACATATAAATTAACAGTCGTCCATGAGAAAGCCTTTAGAAAATTGTGCATACAAAGTGTTTCAAACAATTGTAGGTCATATTTTATCTGCCTGATCACATGCTGGAAAAAGGGCCTATTTAATATTTCTTTCACTATCAAACACTTGTCAACTGTTTTTCGGCGAACGGCGTCTAAATTCGTTTTCGTCACCTATGCCACGTGACTTCAGTTTGCAAATCAAACTACTTGATAACGCATTATAGATAATTTATCAAAATGGAAGATTTATGCAACACTCTGCCTGATTGGACGAGAGTGTCAATTTCTTTCACTCTGTTGATTGTGCTACGCTGAGTGAAATGTAGACAAAGCGTTTATCCTAAACGACGCTGTTCACAGTTTTAAAGCTAACTTTGGCTCAGTATATTTAGCAAGAATATTGATATATCTCAAAATGATAAGTAAGTATAATAAATATGATAAAAACCTGTTCAATTACCAACATATATCAAATTAAAGAAAGAGCTGAATACGGTCTGCGTATCACATGAATAAGGGTGTGATAAGCGTCTTTATGTAGAGAAGTGCTTTTTAAAAGATTTTCCTTGTTACAATTGTCGTCTGTATATGAAAAGGTTTCTTGCTTTTGTGACTTATTCAGATTGCATATTAAAATGAGTACTTGTTTGCTTTGATATATTTGTTATAAATTATTTAACTGATTTATTATATATGAATATTTTTCTTTAGTATGGTATGCAAATATTGAACTCAGTTGAAATCTGTTTTATTATATATATGCTATATAATGATTGAATCTCATTACACTGAAATAATGGTACTCTGCATACAGTTTATCTATGTGATATGACTACGGTCAAACTTTGCTTATGAAACAGAAATATTGAAATAATTACAATTGTATGTTTTACTTGACCTTCACTTTTTTATAGGTGTGACGTCATTGTCCAAAGATTCATGAATAGCGAATATGCATTTGTTAAAGCGGGATCAGTTTGCCTATTTTAAAAAATAAATAAAAATAATAAATAAAAAAATCCTTTAATTGATATTTTCTCATGTATTCTAACCAAACTTGATTTGTAGCATCTTTATTAGGCCCGCAGCCAACTTTGTTCAGCTGGGACATTTGACCCCTTTTAGGGGCTTTATATAGGAACTTGGGCCCTATTAGGGACCACTATAGCTAAAAGTAGATATGCCTTTCTTCACATTATTTAACCACTAAAATGTAATGGATTTTTATCAAACTCATTGTGTAACAATATCGTAAGGTCTCCTGCTATTTTGTTACAAATTGGGATAGGGACCAATTTAGCTAAATATATATACACGTTTAATGACCTCTTCTCATGAACAGCTTCATGAATCTTCATCAAACTACTGCTGTAATTATTCGTCTAAGGACAAACGGAACAAAATTGCAACCCTACGAAACCTTTGCGAAAAATTAAAAGACAACCATTTAAATTGTTAAGTGCGGTGTTTAGTTTTGCAATTTGAAAAATGTTAGATGAAAGATGAATGTTAGATGAAAAATTCATAAACTTCTTTCCTTATTACAATTCGCCGACCATCATTTTTAAAGATATTTCTTGTTATGTTGGCTTTAGTTTATTGGTCCAATTAGAGTTGTTCCCCTTAGATCTTCTTGGTGAAGGTACCAGCTTTAGCACATGACTTCCCGTAAAAACTGAAATCGCGTAAGGGGAATACGTAAGAGTGTAATGACGAATCCCCTACCATAAAACGTTAAAATTTCACTCGATACCAATGGCCATTTATGTACACTGCTTGCAACAAAGAACTTAAAGTGCGAAGGCCGATTGTCGTCATAAAGTCGCTACCTTTGTAGAGTCATGCTTTATTTAGACATTAGACAAATATTGTTTCAATGAGTATCTCACTGATGTGTATGTAAATCATCTTTGTCGGAAATGTTATGTTTGGACTTGGACAAAACTGTCCCTTCAATGTCAACAGAGAATACCATTCTTCGGTTTGCATCGTATCATCACATTTAAAGATGAGTATTCTTATAATTTTAATTGTTCTCGCTTATCTCTAAAAGCACATAACCTAATAAATGACTGTTCGTGGAAAAGGAAACTGACTGTAGTTATTGTTAGAATACAAGTAAATGGTTTTCTGTTTTAAGTAATATCTTAATTTGATTTGACAAGTAATGTACTTTTTTTCTCAAAAGAACAGCCGACAAACAGTTCTTTATAAGTGGCTAGTGATACATACTTGTCAATACAAGTAAATACACTATTCTAGCATTTTGATAATATTTTTATTGTCATCCATTTTATCATATCTCGGTGTCATATTTACATTCTATGCCAAACTTGGTAGAAATGTACGTGTTGAAACTTCGTTCAATTTAGGTAGTAATAGTAGGATATCAAAATAAAAAGCAAGACAAAACAGCCATTTCCACATCTGTGCGGGTATTTACGTGATATTTAACAATTAACAAAATAAAAATATTGTCATTAGGGCTCTCTTTATCTTGGTTTGCTGAGACATTAACCCAGATAATTCTGGTAGATAATTAGCAAGTAAGCACGGACCTAGATTTAAAAAAGAAATGTTAAAGTAATTACAGCACCTACAAAGATGGCACTATTTACATTCTTACAATAATTAACAAAGCGTTGATACAATATTTCCTTTTATTATTAGCTACCTTCCTTTCTTTCTTTTCAACAGTGACATTTTTAATACTATCACTTATGTCAATAAATCTTTTACTTTTAACTGAACTTCCATTGTTAAACCCAAACTATTCTCACGATTTTACATTCAATCCAGTATTCCGATTTAAATAAACACCCGTTCAAGCACAGACTATAAAACATGGGACACTAATCTTTAATTATAGATAGATTCTTTTGTTAAATACAAGACCCTTTGTTAAATGTATAACCTATTTATAAATGTGTGTGAACGGTAGCAAATTAAGTGCAAACTATTGTTCAACCATACCCTTAAATGAATGATAATGCGCAGTAAAAAATCTCAACATTTATCGAATATAGAACAGGAATCAATTACAATTTATTTAGAAGAACGTTAACATATTTTGTTTTAGAAAAAAGCTTGTTTTCCAGTTTAGTGATTAAAGACGCATTAAACGAAATATATATTAGATCTTTTAAAATATTATATACAATCACTTTACATAAGTCGTTCACAAAATGCGTAGGGAAAGTGGCATCAATTGGAAAAGTTTTTGAAAATCGGCAGTCAAAATTTCATAAAGAATGATGATAATTGCTTAAGTTCATTTTCAACGCAGTAAAGAATAAAACTGAGTCGACATGATTATGCAAATTTTCGATTGTTTTAAGGGTATTCTAAATCAAGATCAGGAATGATGTGGAAAACATTACACGGTAGTCAAAATTTATCATGTTGTTTTTTTTTGCAACAAAATATATAAAAAGTAACTTTAAGTCATTGTAAAATGTTAATAAAAGGCTCGGATGGATTTATGGACACAAATCACGTTTCTGGCCAATCTCCAAAACTCACTGGTAGAATTTATGACTTTACAGGAAGGCCTAAACGCTCAAAAATAGCTTTTAATATAAAAGTAATATTTTTTATGTTAGTGGCATAATAGCGGCACACTGTAGGTTCAAACTAGAAAATTTTGTCGCGACTCCTAATGTTATTAAACCGACATGCGACATTTTGTACCGTGAAGCGCGTAGGAATGAAACGACGCGCGACATTTAAATCCGGTGACGATAGTCGACGAACGACATTATTCTTTACTGTTGCATTAAAATGTTGATTCTGACTTTGGCGACCATGTACTTTAAACTCGCTTATATGGATCATACCAAAACGTACGATAAAATGCATGGTGGTTTAAAATACTTGAAGAATAGATTTAACTGCTTCATTGTTCAACTAAATACCTGAAATAGATTTGAAGTTCTCAATAACAAATGTAAAATGAATAAACTTGATCAAAACTAATTACCGTGTTTGATATTGTGCTTATGTAAGAGACATCCAGTCAAAGTGAGCATTAATCTAGTATAGAAATTTTAATTGATCTTTTATCTAGTATGCCCGATGGAGCAAGAGTTCTATCGAATTACAATCATTATAATGATAATTAAACCGTTTAAAACGATTCGCTAACTTTCAAAAGTGAATACTGCATTATGGACTAGGACTAATAAAAGTGTGCAAGATGATATCATTCTAGGTCTTTTACGCTCGCATAGTTTAATGGTCGTGGATTATCTTTTGTTTTCGATTATTTGCGATATTGAATTCTAACTATTGCTGAAAGGGGAGTGTTGGTCTAGTGTTTATAGTGTAGGACGCTCAAACCACTGCTTGCGGATACGAAGCTAACGGAGGAATGTCAACGTCCTTGTAGGACCCCCAAATGTAAAAATTGTCACATATGTAAAAATGGTAACAAATGTAAAATAATTTTGCCGTATATGTAAAAACTTCCTACAAATGTAAAACCGAGTTGTTCCAAATGTAAAAACGTTGCTGGTGACATATGTAATAAAAAAGCGTCACAAATGTAAAAACAAAATTATGGTCACATATGTAAAATCAGTTTCCTTAAAATGTAAAACCCAATTTTTGCAGTCACCCTGTGATTTCTTCTGTATGAAAAAGCACGCCTTTTATTTTATATAACAAAAACTATAATAGCCGGAGTGGTCTACGTAGTGATATGTGTAGTGTGCGCGCGTGTCGGTTAATAACGGGCTTGCCCGTTCCTCAGTTTGTATGTTCATTCTGCATAAAATATAGAAGACAATGCTCCTAGTGGCGAATACAGGTAAATTGCATAGACGGGGGAAGGTGGTGGGGTTGGGGTGGAGTGTGGTTATAGATGTGTTTTTTGTTTGTTTTTTTTTTTCGAAAAATAGCACCACAAGGATCATGCTACTTCTTTGGTGTGAAATACAGCTTATGTTTACATTGAGCCTGTGTTTGTTATGGATCTGTGTACACCGTTTCCCTTTAGGAAGCACTTGAAAGGAAGCGAAAAGCAATTTTCGCGTCATATTCGTGCACATGCAGTTGGAAAGTGTATATTAAAGGTATGTATGTCTTTTCGATCATGGGGCAGGCCCTTTGCATAATTATGAATTTAGTTTTCGTTAGATGTTACGCAATGATCATGGGCAACTAGAACTTCGTGAGACGTCAAAAATATAGCTATGCGGACGTCTCCCTTCATTATTCTTTACAGTCATAACTTGTATTGTATCACTTAATAGTTGTTATGTATTATAGGTGGACAAAACGTATTTACATTTTTGTCGAGCCTGCTTGCGGTAGCTCAACTTAGTTGTCATAATGGCGGTTCGGTTTTAGTATGTGCACCCATCCGCGCAAGTGTCTGTTCGTCTGACTTGTCCGGGACATAGCTTCTTTGAAAGATTAAAAAAAACAGGTGTTCACAATGATGAGTAGGTGTGTCGTGCGCAAGAGGCAGGTCAGAGGTCAATATCACACTGAAGGTCAAAACAGACATTGTCCTGGCTATATCTTTCATATGAAATTGTCAGTTCTGAGCAAGACCCTATTCTTCACAAGTGAGAAAACCGATCTGGGGAATCGGTAAATGACTATTATTCCAACGTGGAGACAGGTGCGATATGTAGGGCGTGGTATTCCAACGTGGAGACAGGTGCGATATGTAGGGCGTGGCGTATGTTCTCCGTGACGATTTGATAAAAGACATTGTAACTGAAACCATTCGTCCTCTACCTCTGATTCATTTGGGGAAGATGGTAGTTACCTTCGGAGAACAGGTTTGTACTGGTAAGAATCCAGGAACACTGGTTAGGTTAACTGCCCGCCGTTACATGACTGAAATACTGCTGAAAAAAGGCAAACAAGCAAAGGTATAAACAAAATAATTGTGACGCCAACGCCAAGTCTTCATAATTTAGTCACAGTAGATTGAGTTAAAGACATCCGTAAAATGTACATGAAGATCTAATGGGTTGTGGGGTATCAGATTAACATACAATTGCTTTAAGGTACAGTTGACAACAACCTGTATGATATAGTGAGGAAATCTGTTGAAAGACAGTGAAAATAAGACATTATTATGTTGGTATTCAAAGCAATCGCTATCGTATTTTGACAATCCTTATATATACATTTTCTGGCCGTATTCGTCAACAAATCTTAGTTTTGACTTAGTCTTGGACTTAGGACCCGACTTAACCGACTTAAGTTTCTGTCTTTGCATGTTCATCAAATAAAAATAGAAATATCTTAGGCAGTCTTGTCTTAGTTTTGACTTATATCAAATATGTGACATATAACAGATTTTCGCTTTAAAACAATGAGCGGCACGGTGCCTGTCATTTCACCTAGGGATTACTGCCAAAGTCTCTTAACTTCGTAGTGATGCACATATTTTTTAATCTTTACTCGACATATAAGAAGTACTATAAATCATGTAAATACATAACAATGATTTTGTCAGTCTTGATAGCTCAGTGGTAAGCATCGATATCTTGAAATGTTGAAGCAAATGCTTTTTTTTTTTTTTTTTTTTTTTGTCTTTTTTCTATTTTTCCTGTTTCTCTTTCAGGGTAAGCCTCACCTCAGAATCGTTAACATTTCATGTTATATATATATATATATATATTTTTTTTTTCAGATAATAGAAATATTACTAAATTTATTGTTTTAGAAAATAAAAAGCGCATTTTTTTCATACAGAAGACATCACAGGGTGACTGCAAAAATTGGGTTTTACATTTGTAGGAAACTGATTTTACATATGTGACCATAATTTTGTTTTTACATTTGTGACGCTTTTTTATTACATATGTCACCAGCAACGTTTTTACATTTAAAACAACTCGGTTTTACATTTGTAGAAAGTTTTTACATATACGGTAAAATTATTTTACATTTGTTACCATTTTTACATATGTGACCATTTTTACATTTGGGGGTCCTACAGTCCTTTTATAAGACAACAGTACATGTCTTTCCAGGAAATAGAATCAAGAGTGGTTCAAATACGCTTTGAGTTTTCACCGAAGTCGAGCCTAATTAATTTACTAATAGTATATATCCATAACTTAATCCAGTGCGTATTTTGAATGCATTGAATGCATCGTATACACCTCGGATCGAGGAAACGATTTTTCTTTAAACTAAAGTGATCACTTTTCTCACTTTAAAGTTTTAAATTCATTTTCCGGTTGATTCCATGAAGCTGCCAATCTTTCTGACAAGTGATGGATAAAATTGAGGCGTTCTTCATGAATTACTTACTTTAAACACACTCTGTGACTTTTATGTTTACAAAGTGAACGCAGGTTTATTTGTGGGCTTGTCTCGGAATAGGACGGTATAAATAGCTAGTGTTTTGTACATATACTCGTAACCTTTAACCCTTCGAATTATAAATGGTAATTACCCAGATTCAATAATGGACCAAACCATTTTAGAAATTCAACAAGCTAAAGGTTTATCACCGTTTTGTAGCTTTTATATCACGTATAACAATGAACATATATAATGGATGGTACATAATAATAAAAATATAGATGCATCTATTTTTTAACAAATATCATGGATAGCTGACCGGGTAAGTAAAGGTTTTATATGCATGTACGATGAATCGTGTATTCCATGTATTAAGAACAACTTCGGTAGAGTGCCCGCTTCGGCTGCAAGAGGACGTGGGTTCTATCTAGCCGCATGTTACAAGAGACGTAAAATGGTACTAGTAGCTTCCTCGCTTGGCCCTTAGCATTAGGAGGATAGTGCTAGGACTAGTCAGTCCAGTGTTAGTATAGTGTAACACGGTGGTGTATCTGTTTATGGCGTTATTCTCCAGCCATGCAACACTATAAGTTTGGGAAATATGCTTACAGCAACAAGACGATACCTTCATTTACAAATATGAATGAAAGAAATTGTATAAAAAGACGTTAACCCCGAAAACACAAACACACACGCGCGCACACACATACACTTACACATACACGATCATTATAATTTTAGGATCTAACGGAAACGTAAGATTAGAGTACTACGTTCAATGGCCGTCTTGCTGTCGACTGTGTCTCTATTTTACCTTTATAAACATTAAACTGATGAGTTAATGCGAAAGAGTTCTAAGTGCGTATAAGTGACACTTAGACGTCTTTCGCAAAGTATCCCTTGATTTGCAGTCACAAAATAACATAAATTCATCATACTCCCCCAATTTTGAATAATTTGCAAACACTGAAAGAACTGTGCAAACGTTACATTTAACAGATGTTTATATTTCTAATTAACTGCTAATTTGTTCTATTTGACATTAGTTTAAAGTATTGGTCTGGAACGTATGTTAAAGAATTGATTCTCTTAGTGAAGGCAATTTCTACAAAGTAAAATATGATATATTCATTCAAAGACGTGCCGGTCATTAGTTAATATTCTAAACTATTAGTTTTGACAATTGACCAAAAATGCATTCAAGAATTGCTTTATGTAATTAACTTTATTTGCTTGTTTTTGGGGTTTTTTTTGTTGTTTTTTTTTGTTACATGTATTAGCCTAGTTATCATGTATTGATACAGACCGGGTATAAAGTACAAAATACACGAACTGTAGACTGGCGATTTATATGTGGAGTCTTATATAATGTGTAAATGTTGTAGTGTGCAAGTTGCTCTATATTTAGGTATTTCATTTTTGATTATGCTGTTGTATTTTTGTTTAATTTCAAAATAACATGTATATATTTTTGTATTGTTTATAATGTGTTACATTCTTTTAGCAAATATGTCAAAGATATTAACTATTAATATAGTGCAAAAACATTTAAAATGATTTAGCCCGATTCATGGATTTGCCGATCATATTCTGTCGTTCATTTCGCATAAACACCGAAAAAAATGTTTCATTTCCTATATTTACATTATATTTCCTTTCTATTTGTAAAAAAGATTAAATTATAAATTACACGCATTTTGTTGCATTCAACATTAAAATTAGCTTCCCGGCCATTCTGTTCTGTTCAACAGACGGAAGTACTGCGACGTCATCTAAGAAACGTTCTCCCGGACTATACGGCGCGGACGTCGTCAAAACAGCGGCCCGTTATCTCTAAGAAGCGTTGACGTAACTTTTACGCCTTTCCTTTAGCTGTTCATACGAAATGAACGTCACAATTTTCAATGGAAAAGAATAGGGCAAATGTAAATATTTTGTAGTACTGACCGTATGGTATGAACCGGCGCGAGTGTCTAATTTCGGAGACCACTTCTCACATGCCATGACAATAGTTGTCAGCAATTTGTCATCAGTTGAAATAAACAATTTTACAAACTTAGAAATGTCGTTACTTTTACGTGTCATACAAATAAACGTGTTTTCTTGCAACTGATGCTGAACAATATTTACAGGAATGCGCCTCTTTATTCAAGATTCTTTAACTGCTGCCAAAAATTGATTTATGAGACTTTAAGAGTTGTTTACTTAGGTTGTAAGCGTTGTCTGAATAACAAATCGTGAATTATGAAATCAATATGTTTAGTGATAAGAAAATAGCTCGTATCTAGCCTTATGCATGATCATGATGTTTGATTAACAATTTTTGTTCAAGTGATGCGTGGTAATCATTTTGTAATTCTAATACTGATTATTAAATCAATATTGTATGAAACACGTTCCGTCTATATTTCCACGTTAAACTCTTTTCAGTGTGAATATCTAAGACATAAATTATGATTATATGATATTAGGTCAAACCTCGAAACGTGCATTTCCGAATGTATGTTAATAATGTTCTTGAAATATGATTGTATTGCTCAAGTTCCCTTCAGTGCCAGTTTTAAATTTCCTTTATCATTTACAAAGTGTTACAATCTGTCAACAATTAAGGATTACAGAACACACATTTGAGTTTTTGAAACTAAGTCATCCGCTTTTAATTACTTACAATCGAAGATTTTTCTATCTCTGTTAAGTTTTTTACATTGATTATGAAACAAATAAATGAGCCGCGCCATGTAAAAACCAGCATGGATCCAGTCTGGTCAGGATCCATGCTGTTCGCTAATGGTTTCTCTAATTGCAATAGGCTTTGAAAGCGAACAGCATTGATCCTGACCAGACTGCGCGGATACGCAGGCTGGTCTGGATACATGCTGGTCGTAAAGCCACTATGTTGGCTTTCTCATGGCGCGGCTCAAATTATAACAGCGTTTGCATACTTCCAGATATAATGCAAATTCCATCATTATTCTCTTATCAGTTCAAATTCATGGTAAGATCCTTTACAAGCAATCAGTGTCACAACTAAGTCCCAGTTTGACTGAGACAAGTCAAGAAAGATAATAGACCATGTTGTCCTATGTTTTGGTTGACATCAAGTTTCTTTCAAAAATGTTAGTGCAAGTTTAGAGCTACTTAAATATTGTTCAGATACATCATTAAGAAATTTAACATGTTTTGTTTGAGAAACACAATACAATTATTACAATCACAGTCGCCTCACTGAATATACCACGCATGTTCTACAGATTATACAATCAGAATCTTTTATTTATCTCTACATACATTTCCAATCATGTTTCATATAAAGTTATTCATAGATACTCAAACTCCACTTTTATAGCATAATTAAAATAAGACTCGAGCGTAGACAGTCGTAAACAAGGCAACCTTTATTTGTCACAGTAATATCGATACATATCAATTTCCAATCTCAAAATAACAGGAATGGAAATCAAATTAATGTATTTAATTAATTTCAAATTTGTGTTCTACAGAAATCAATGTTCTGTTCAATTTGTAATTAATGTAATTGAAAGATCTAGTTGGATACGTATTCACTGTAGGATACAAAAATCGTAATTGTAGTATCAATATGAAACACATGTGCTTAAAAAGAAACTCATTTTAGGGGTAATTCAAGCGTCCGAGCGGAATTTGACTAAAATTATTAATACCATGCTACTTTACAACTAAAATGTTTTAATAAAAGACATATACAAACGTCAAAAACGTATCAAAAGTGCTGATATTAAACACTTATTTTATAAATAAAAAACAATTTTTTTAACGTCTAATATGTGTTTTTTTTTTTTTTTTTTTTTTTTTTTTTTTTAAAAAATATGCTGACACATGCAAAAGCATTATCTTAAGTATATGTAGGAAATTACTTAAGACAACTAGCAATTTGCAAGCCGAAAGGAAAACTTTTCAAATTAGTGCACAACATACTTAATAAATTCATTGCGAAGCTAGAATACATACTTACCAATGAGTAGAAGATGAAGGGTGAACCACAAATTTGACGTTGTCATATCTTCCTGTTTGTCACAATTCTACGCTGTTGGTCCTAAAATGTAGATAAAATGCAATGATGCTTACGTGTACATGTGAATTTATCAATTACCCTTAAACAGAACTATCAGTAATTAATTCACAGTGTGGCTCGTATTGTGTGCAATTATTAGCGGCTATTGAAGCAGCGACATTTATTAAACAGACTGAATCTTTAAGGTATAATTGCTACATAACCAGGGTGCTTAACCGGCCACATTCGATCTACTGTGAATTCATACCCCCATGAAAAATCGTTTTGACAAAAGCGTCGAAATTGAATGCTCCATCCCGGGAAAAAGTTAGTCCTGTAGCGCGTTATGATTGCTTTAT
The DNA here is from genome assembly GCF_021730395.1 of Mercenaria mercenaria. NCBI lineage: Eukaryota > Metazoa > Mollusca > Bivalvia > Venerida > Veneridae > Mercenaria > Mercenaria mercenaria. The sequence goes on from NC_069378.1 coordinate 45,946,632, forward strand.
AGTTACAAAAATGTTAATTGACCAGACGTAGTCGGTATTTATAGCCTGAAATATAAAATTTAATATCAAATATTAGGAATCTGAACTGATAATCTTTATTATGAACAATATTCAATTTTCAACTTGGCATGCATATTAATTGTCACCCTACGTGACGAATTCCACCATATCATGCTCTGTTAAAGACAGTGTGCACTACAATTCAAATCTAGGTAAAATTATACCGTGTTTGGTACGGAGTTTAGAGGAATTTGGTAAACTGTTACGCTTACGTATTTTATTTGACAATTTGTCACGTTTATGTAAATTTACCATTCTAATGATTCTTAATTATTCAAACTAACAGAATAAAGTTTAGGTCTTCCATTCTCTCCTTACGTAATATATTGTATATAATTTAAAACTTCTTAACATTTCTCTTGGGGGGCCTCCGTGGCCGAGTGGTTAATGTCACTGACTTCAAATCACTTGCCCCTCATCGATGTGGGTTCAAGCCTCATTCGGGGCGTTGAATTCTTCAAGTGAGGAAGCCATCCAGCTGGCTTACGGAAGGTCGGTGGTTCTACCCAGGTGCCCGCTCGGGGTCCTCCTCCACCATTAAAGCTGGAAAGTCGCCATATGACCTATCATGTGTCGGTGAGACGTTAAATCCAAAAAAAAAATTCTCTTTTTTGTTTGAGGAAATTTAAAGTGAATATTATTTCGACGATTTAATGTTGTTTGAATTATTTCTGTGTGCATATTGAATACAGAATAATTCTTGAAAACAAAGTATAGTCAATATCAGCTTCGCCTGCACATTGAAAATTTAACAAATGAACATTTTACAATCAGTTTTAGAATGACTTTAATACATGTTATTAATATTTTTTGTTTGATTGATGTTTTTTTCTTTAAAAAAAAAACAAAAAAAAAAACAATGAAAGTGTTATGTGAAATGGTTAAAAAGTAATTCCATGTTCATTAAACGCCATTGTTTTTGACAAAATGGCTGTTTGACGCTGATATCATTTGATCAATTCTAACTTTGAAGAGAAAATGTATGGACACTTTATTTTTCGTTGGAATTTTATTTCGCTGATTGACAAAAGCATTATGTCAACGAAATTTCGTCTCAAAAGAATATTAATGATTTCACTGTGTTCTGAAAAAGTTTCTCTAGTGGCTGAAGTGGAAATCTTAGTGAATCTTAGTGTTCTAGATCTTTCTCCAGTTGTTGAAGTTGAGATCTTTTGATAAATCAAGATATTTCAATTATATTGAAACTTGATGCAAAAAATGATATAATATTTTTTGACAATTTATGTCATATTCTTTACATTGTAAAGATACGTAAATTTCTATGAGATCTTGAATGCACTTGTCAACTTTAATTACAACTTAGATTAAATGGCAAAATGAAATTTACAACCAGTTTGGAAAGTGTCTCGATCAAAACGGAGTTTTGATAATTAGGTCAAAACTTCAATTTCATGAATATAGTTGGGGCATTGAGAAACTGGTGTAACTAAAATTCGAGATATGTATGGTAAAAGGACAAAAACCGGAAATGAACTTCAAAGCATTTGATGCTCCAAAACCAAATTTGAACTAAAGACAGGCCAATAGTACAAACTAAGGACCGTTGATAGATAAAAGACGTCATGTAACAATATATGCGTTACGGTTAAGAGTCAAAAGTAGTTGGCCACAGTTCTTGACTCACCATCAATAGTTAAAACTTTTATCGGATGTCCAAAAGATAGATGGCGAATATCTTTGTTTAATGATGCAGGTTGCCATTCAATAAATTGTTTATTACATAAAATCAGAAAGAAATGTTTGCTTCATGTTTTGTTTTAAAACAAGCAAAATTTCCTGTTGAAATATTGACTGATAAATGGTACAAACTATGACATCCTGTGCGAAATTAGAACCTGTTTTGCAGCTTTTAAAACTTCTGTAAAAATGATGAGAAAAGTAGTTGAAACGAGATGTGCAAAATATGAAGGTCTCAAAAATTGTAAAAATTTTACTGTTGAAAGTTACAGCTGTAAAATGGTCACGTCTTAAAGTTACAGCTGTTACATTTTTGGAGGGAAACATGAATATTGTCAGCCGTCTTTAATGCATTTTAGCGAGATATAACTTAAATTCACACAAACATCTCATCTTCTAAAGTATTGAAATTTAAAGCGGTATAGAGTAAGAACAAATGTTTAGTTATCAATTGTAGTTGTAAAAGGACATGTATAAGTACATGCATCAACTATTTACAATATATTTAAAAAAAGACGATAACTTTAGAAGAAATAGTTACAAGATCGTCATGTGTTATCATGTCAGAGAAAGTTTTATAAACAAGATCTACATAGTTTCTACTTTTAAATTCTATCCTACACTTCAATTTTGCAATTGCTATAACTTAAACGTAGTACATATTGTTCTTTACTTACTAGATCATTTATTTTGCCATTTCTATAATAATTGCTACTCTATCTAAATAATTGCAATTCATCTTAAAACTTTTTGTATCTCTGCTTTCGTCCATTTAAATAATGCTCACACATATAATAGTTCTACAGTTGTAACTTTTAGGCATTTTTACAGCTGTAACCTTTCCATTTTTACAGCTGTAACTGTTTTAGGCATTTTTACAGCTGTAACTGTTTTTACAGCTGAAGCTCATTTGCATATCTCGAACTATTATACAGTCGTTTTACAGCTGTAAGTTGATATCTAGTGCTGTAAATTCAGTCTTGTTATATAAAATCTACGGGTGCAAATTTGAAATAATCATGACCGTTATTTTGAATACAAATACAGGTATTTTACAGCGTACGTAAATTTCGTACAGGATGGCGTCTAAGGAGTCGTTATAGTTATATTAAATAAAGTAGAGTTTTTGTATCGATATTTGTATCATGGTCAAAGATTAAATGACAGAAATGGGACAAAAGTGAGAGGATCTTCTTTTCCTGACGAAAATATTTTATAAAATTAGCCGAACTTACAAGGTTTATTGTATTTAAACTAACGAAGCATAGTGCAAAAAAAATTAAAAATATTACTTATGTGGTAAAATAAGATTAAGTGTTAAGTTTCTTTCTTTAATGATTTAAATTTGTACAAAATTCAAGAGAAAAATAGAATATCGGACCTTTCCTTTATGTGATCTTAAATGCATACACGTACAGAGGCAGTCAATTATCAAGACATAATGATGTTTGTAAATAAACAAGTAAATAGTTTGATAGATAGCTAGATAGATAGATATAAATAAGCTTCTTAAAAAAAAATATCAAAAATTCAATGCACAAATTATGAAATAAACATTTAAAAAAATATTAAATCTGCATTTCATAAAAATAACGATACCTCAGTTAAATTTAATATAGAAAATATTCATGATTTTTTAACTAAAAATCTTACCTTTTCCAGATAAAAAAAAATCACAAACAATGACTCAATATATATCCTCTCTTATATCAGTTTCATAACTATAAACACGTATTATCATTTTTAAATACTTCGGAAGATCTAATCGTCCGATATTTATTGTCAGCGATTATAAAAATGAAAATCAATAGTTTAAAAGAATACGCCTGAATACTTTTTGTACACAGATCACGATTTTCATTCAATATATTATTTAGTGTCTTAAAAAAGCATCCAGTTGCTTTCACGTGGGAATAAATTAACTAAGTGCAAAGACACGCATGAAATAAGATCAGAGTTAGTAAACGAAGTATGACAGATAGATAGTCCACACAATTCATTTTGCTTCTAATAAGTGTAGACCAATTTCTTTTTCAAACACTGATGTTTGTAGTATCTAGTTCTTCCAATCCTGTTCTTCTAAAGTATTATCGGAAAACAAAATGCGACTGAAATATCCGATAGCTAATAACAGGTACATATATATACAATTATTTTACGCAACTCATGACAATATTGATATATTTGTTACGAAGTGGATTGTAAACAATATTTCTGTATGATAATATAAACCAAGAAAAATTTGAGTAATCAATTATTCATAAATGTTTACTCGCCGTCCACATGACCGATAATTAATAGACATATCTTCATATTTTTGACGTACGTTTCCCTCCATGACCGTTTCATACTGACAACATTCATCGCAGACAAAATTATTTCAGAGTTACAATTAACAAAATGGAGTGAAAAAAGACGACCACAGGGAACAGGCACGGTTTTACACGGCTCGAAACAGTGTTCAATCTTTTGTCTGCTAACTAAAGTGCTACCGCACACTTTTTGCGTACCCTCTCACACGAAATGTACCGAATGTTGACCTTTAAGCATAGAACAAAAAGGTGAATATCCGCGGAAAGGAATGCAATGACCTTGACAACACTTTTTCAAAAATATGATCCGCGCCATGAAAAATCAACATAGGGCATTTATGCGCAGGCTGGTCTGGATCCATGCTAGACGCAAATGTACTGTGTTGGTTTTCTCATGGTGCGGCTCATATTATTTATTCCACTGATTTAGGAAAGTAAACTTCAGTTTATATTAGACAAGCCCTAGAAGGAATTTGAACTGCTAAAATTTGTATGCTTTACTGGTTTTCAAAGACGAAAGGATAGCACAATCCTCCAGTTAGTGAATTAATAGTTTTAAACTTCTGAAATGATCCGATATACATTTCGACTATAGCCCATTATTAAGATTTACTTTCAAATTTGAAATTCTACCACGACATTTCATTGTTATTGTTTAAATTTATTGCTTACATTTTTTGTAAAAAGAACATTAAGATAGTCAATAGGGAACGCTATTCTTTTATACAGCGGTAATTAAAATCGCCTTATATATCATTACCTTACCGCATATCTCCTTTGTTTTGAGGTTAGTATTTAGTGTATGAACCGTAAAGAGCACTAGCGCAGGTTGATAACAAAAATCTAATAGTACAGAGTCGGTTAGGTATTTGAATACCAAGTTGCACTCGTGCATTGATAAAAATAAGATAACCTATGTTTTGCCCCCGGGCAAGGCACGTGTTCTCCGTAGCCATAGCATTTAAAGTTATTCGTCCTTCACCAACAGTTGTCACTTACTTGCGAAGAACAGATCAATTAACCGTAATTAGTTAAATTAACTGACCTTGTTTGATAGTTCTCATCAAAAATGTCTGAATAATTTTAGCAAGCATAGCGAGCAACAAAATAAAAAATAAAAAGGATATTTCTTGCTTGAATAAAAGCAGACTATAACAGATATATTTTACCGAGCAGCAATTGCAAACGGCAAATGTAAAAAAAATGATTTGCCATATGAAATGTGAATATAGCGCAAAACCTCCGCGTTTATCGCGTCATTGAATTGCATAAATATGCGGTATGTACGCAAAGACTGAAACTAAGCCTTAACGCATCGGCACTGATATATGTTAGCCTCCGTAAGAATGCGTACATAATTAGATCACATAATTAGATCTATCAATTCAGTGAAGGGCTTTAACGATAATTTTTATACTCAATTTACTTTATTTCTGGTTTTTATAAAAAAAAGTCATGGAATTATTGATACAGAAGACAAATAGTAAAATTTACCAAAGTCGATTAAATTAATGGTAAAAGCAATCTGAATAAATGCGTTAGTCAGGCAATAACACGTTTTACGAATATCATATTTGATATTGGTAAACAGATTTATCGTTTTACTATGGCATGACAGTTAAGTGCAATGTCACTATTTTCTTGATTACTAATTGATCCGTTCATATCAAATAATTCACATGCTCAAACTATTTTGTTTTTGTTGAGTTTAAAATCGCACCGATTCAACTTTAGGTTATACGGCGACTTTCCATCTTTTGGCAGTGGGGGAAGACCTTAAGTGTCCCACCGTGCATTATTTCATCACGAGCGGGCACCCGAGTAGACCCACGACCTTTCGTAAGTCAGTTGGATGGCTTCCTCACATGAAGAATTCAACGCCCCGAGCGACGCTCGAACCGACAAGTGATTTAAAGTCAGCGACCTGAACCATTCAACCACGGAGGCGCTACAAGTTCCTATCAATCTGCTCAACTTCCACATTGTTTTAAATGATCTGTACATCCAATATCTGATGTGTAGGCATGGTCATCTGACTGATAAATTTTGATAAAGTTTTGATATTCATTGATTTTCTAAATCTTTACAGTTTCGGTTATAATTCATATATACTTTTTCTACATTATGCGTGAGAGGTTTACATTTTATGCCGAACGAGGCTAATGGGATAGATAATATAAAAAGAAACGTTAATCTCTTTTTTTCATACTCCATAATTTTACCATTTCCGCAACATGATTAATATGTAACACATTATTTTAATAAAAGGATCGAGTTCGATCGATTAGATGTTATAGTAATTTGGTCGTATTGAAGCGAAATGTCCATTATATACTATTGATATATATTACCGGTGTCCCTCTGTGTGTTCGCTCCACTAAATGTTTAAACAGTAGTCTCAGCCATACTTTGAACCATACTTCAGTGGGTCTGCAGTATGGTTCGAATTGGCAGGAGTTTCAATTCCTCTTTAATTCTTTACGGTCAAGTGGTGCCCTTTTATGTAATGCAAGGGTTCGGGTCACTAATATGCAAACAATTTATTTGCTAAAATGTCTGCGAAACAATCTTTGATATTGTAAAAATTTGTTAGAGACCATAAGATAAATCTTTTCTACCGTTTAACTTGATACTTACCAGCCAGTGTTTTCTTACACTTACCATTAATGACGTTGGCTGGTATTTACATTTTCCTAAAATGTTTGTAGTAGTGTACTTCGTAATGATTCGAATTATTTATTTAATACCTGATACGCCTCTCCATGAGATATTGAAAGCATATTACGATAGAATATTTAAACATGATATTCAATTATTTCATTATTTAGAGAAGAGATTTTACGATGTTATTAAAACGAATTAATACTGTTTTCAAATAATGTGTAACTTTAATACATCACAACGAGTTATGATAGCAAATAAGACATGGTGTCCACACTTACATTTTTAACTGTATACTTTACCTTCAATAACCGATAATTTTCTGGACATGGTAGTTTGAGTTTTATAAATTTCTACAATTCTGTAAATTTTGTATCAAAACATGTTCCCCTGTGCAAAATTCTGGCACATGTATTTTTCTGATGTAAGTTCTACAACCTCTTATTTTCAAGAAAACATTGTCATCATTATATTTTAAATAATGACAATCAAATAATAAATATGCCAAAAGATAATTGAAAAAAATTCTATGGTATCCAACCTGACCGTAATCTAAATGGAAACAAATGAAAATCTTGGACGAAGAAATAATACCCTTTAAACTATTCAACAAATCACTATTTCTCATATTTTATCAGCTTTGTCAATTAAAAGATATAGATTATTTCTTACTTCGACCAAGGAACTAAAATATATAGTCATATTGTATAGTGCTTTGCTTTGACGTCGTTTATACGAAGTGTTCATATCTTTGCTTACCAGACCCTCGTATGACGTGTTAGGATAACGCCTGAAAATTGTTGTACGATATCATATTCCACTTCCCTCTTTAAACTTTACATATTGTTGCATGTTTTCGCGACTTATAATAAAATCATTAAGCGACTATCGTAGTAGATCAAACACTGCTATTATATTTTATATAGACTTGCATTGTAAGGAATGACTTCATAACTGTTTTGACCCGAATAGCGCAACGGTAGTTATTTCACCAGCATGTCAATTTGAACATCAACAATAAATGTTTTATAAAGGCATCATGATTTCAGTTTTTTTATCCATTTTCTTCTAATGGACCTACCCACTTTTGTTGAATGGCATTTTGAAGCTGAATGCCCATATATACATATTATTTTAAAGTGAAAATTTAAATTCATGCATTTAACTTGGCATATTCAAAATTTCACAGATTTTTTTTTGTAAAGCTTTTATTTCAACAACAAAAAGTCATGATTGTAAACTTTACATTTTCATTGAATCTACGGATTCCCAAATGAAAATTGCTATTCAGAAACAACATCTGAATTTATAGCAAGATTCATTCGAAAAAAAATCCAAATTCTTTTAGTCTCCTAGAATGAAGTATACTATGAACAGTATTTATTTATTATGTTACACGATAAATTTTGGGTGGGTGTTGGGTTTATTGTTGTCTGTCCGTCCGTCCCGAAATATCTCTCCGAAAAATTCCTCTTACAGTTTTCAAGGGATTTTGCCCAAACTTATAAATGTATCACTATGAAATGACTTGCACATATTGCCAGGAAATGAATGTACCTTGCCCGCTTTAGAAGTTGCGGACCTTTGAAATTTTACAGAATGCTATTTATTGTGCAAATGTAATATAAGCCTTCAATGGGTCTGGCCCAAACAATACAGCAAGACATTATTCATGATGCTTACATACCGGTACATTTTAAAGTTTTATAAATATTACCGTATACCCCCCGTTTAAAAGCTACCTCCCTTTGCAAAAAAAATCAGTATTTTTCTTATTGTCGATATATGCATATACTACCTTATACCCCAGTACACATAATAAAAGTTTTTTCCTTGCACATATAAATGCATGGATTGCACAATCACTTTCAATTGTTTTAAACAAAGCTGTTACAACGACCATCAGCCATTTTGAAATCGGACATTAAAGCGGTATGTCTAACATGTATCCTTGTGTTCATGACAAAGTAAAGCAAACTTATACCTGGTCCATCGTATTTTTGCTATCGGCACGGCTGCTTTCGTCAATTAATGATGTGATCGTTTAGTAAACGTTTTTGTAAATAATGTCACATCTAAGGTTCATACATTGTCAATATTTAGAGTAAATGCAATATAAGCACGCTTTGATTTTAACTGTGACTGATTTGTTTCTCTTCATCTGGCCTCATTAATTGCCTTTCAGATACTGTTTTCATGTTTCAACATTCATCAAAAAGGATTGTAATTATCAACAGTATTACTATCGTACATGCAATCAAAGATTATAATGAATAATATATGAATTACCGTGCCACCAGGGATGAAAATAAAACAGTATCACTTAATATAAACAATTAGAAATTTCTTTTCGAAAAAGACGCGTAAATGTTTTAATAGAATAGGGAATGAGATAACACGCATTTTTTTGTGTTTGTTCGAGTAAACTAAAACTTAGCTATTCGCTATTTTTCACTATAAAATCATGAAAGGACATCTCTAATTGCCATGAAATGAGGAATACATTATTGTTTTTAAATTTTATTTAAAATTTATAAAAGCATAAATTTGGTATAATTTTTTTACCAATGAATGTGCAACAGCTCTAAACAATTTCATCAGCTTAAGGATGTACGAGCGTTTTTTTTCAGGATATCCGCCATTTTGAAAAATGTTTCTTCGAATATTGCTTTCTAACAAAAGTTTTGCCAAAAATTAATGCTAAGTAATTAAAATATGGCTAATAATGTACCATTTAACCAAATATATTATGCTTTTTGCGAAAAAAAATTTTTCACCCTTATTTTTGGCTTGCATTTGCCAAAAATTGATTCAAGATTTACAATGGGGTAGGGGTAGGTAATTTCAAATATCTATTAAAGTAGATCAAGTTTGGTTTTGATATTTTTCTGACCGATACATATAATGTTAAGCTTTAAATAAAACAAAAGTTTTCAAGATAGCACTTTATATTATCTAGAAAATATAAATAAAAACAAAAAGAACAAAAAATGTCAAAATTCACCATTTTTTAACAGCTGTTTCTTAATAAATCTCTTAGATGCACGGTGACCCCAACTTTTTTTCTTTCCATTTTGAAGCATTTTTGTGTGCCATTAATGCTGCAAAATATTTTGAAAATCTTAACGTCAGAATTTTTTTTGTAGATCTAAATACGTTTTTTCCATTGAAAATAAAGTGGGTGGGGTAATTATGTCAACATGTAAAAATTAAAGAGAATTGTTAGTGACATTTATGCTTATATTATACTGGCATCACCATATATTCATATTAACCTGTAAGACCTGAAATCCCTATAAGATTAAGTAGGATATTATATGTTTTATAAAGTACCAATATTTTTTCAAATTTACAAAATTTCAGAAATGCGTAAACAGTGGGTGAAGAAAGTACCCTATAAAATTAAAACGAGTTCGGTGACCTATGTTTTTTCTGCTCTTGTTTGTCTTAGAAACTAATGTTCTTCAAGCTCACAGGGTATGAAAAAATTCTTAACGTTAGAAAAAATTCGCTCGTACATTCTTAAATTAACTATAAATGAAATTATAGCAACTCGATTGATTACCGTATATAAATCTAAGCTTCACACTTTAATTTTGTCTTTTAAAATGTGTTCCAGTTAGCCATCGTGCAGTCCTATATTGCAATATTAAACAGGTCTACATCCTACCCGGGATTGTGAATCCGAAGCGGCGAGAAGTAAGCGAGGAAGTAGACTTTAACCGTTATTAACGTACATGAATATTGAGAGCGGTTATCAAACGTGGGATTGATGCAAAAAAATATTTTACTAAATATAATTTAGACCCGGCTCAGTCTGCAACAGTTTCATTAACCTTTTATCATTAAGATAACTTGAGCTTGACACTTAGGATATGTTGTTGCAATAAAGATTTATCAATTCATCAAAAATACATAAATCATGATCATCTTAAAGAAGACATCAGACACACACTGTTCTTGCTAAATTGACATGGACATTGAATATTCCCGCATCAGCAAGAAATTAAAGACAACATTCAATAATTTATCAAAATCATTCATCATGTGAGATATTTTGATCTAAAGACTTGTGATATTCAAGAACATGCATAATTTCTACTGAAAGTGGCAAACGTTGATCTGATAACAAATAAATCTCAACGGAGTTTAGTTGTTTTACTAAACGGAGGACAAGCAATAATTTAAACCCAAAGTGAAACATATAAGCCACATAAGCTTAAAATGTGGCTAATGACATTTTTGCTGGGTTTAAGTTTCACTGACAAATGTAGGTCATATGGGGATCATTCCAGCTTTTGATGGCGTAGTAAGACCCCATGTGTCACTCTGGAAATTACTTCAGGCAACGGCAGGCACCTTGGTAGAACCACCAACCGACCGTGACCCGGCTGGATAGGTTCCTCTCATGACGAATTCTACACCCATGTAAGGTTTTTAACTTATATCGATGAGGGGCAAATGATTCATCGATCTTGATAACTGCATTGATATTTATAAAGAAAGCTAAAACGCACTTTTGGCACTGAAGTGACGATATTTTTCTTTCATCTATTACATCGTCATATATGACGAATTGTAATGACGAACCATGAGAGTAAAACAAGTTATTGTGAATCCGGTAACACATATTAAATAGATATACATAGTACATTTGTCCAGCATCAGGGCGATTTCCTTCCAAGAGTATCTCCTTTTGTAAACTTTAGTTTCCTCCTCGTTTGTCCAAGCTTCTTTTATGTCACCTTTAGTTTGGTCATCAGTTTTGCTATTTTTAGCTTCCATCTTCCGAGGCAGTACAATAGTTGTACTGCTTTTGCGGCAGCAACATTCTTTGCAAATGACTTTCGCGAGACATGATGACGTCATAAACTGTAACCATCGAGGGACTGGATGTTCTTCCGGTGTAAAGTAGATATCAAGGTAAATGACTGTGAGCAGGACTGCTAACGTCTGCAGAAGAAGTATTGATGCTAGGTATGTGGCTTCATATGAAAAATAAAAAATAACAGGAATTATAGAAATGAATGAAGCATACTAAAAACCAGCCTAAACCACGCTATATATGCAACTGCACATGAAATGAACAATATAAAAGTACGATTGAGTGTCACAGTATGACAAATTTAAATTACCACGATACAGTTACGTATAAATTTTGCTGTATTTCGCTAATGACATTTAAGAGAACATGCTTTTATAGTGTGGCATTGAATAATAAGAGTGAAATATGTCTGATATTTCACAGTGGCAATATCATATGTATTTTTACGATGTCCCGTTAGGGCCATCGCCCTTTTCTGTGAGCTGGAAAAAATGAAAACTCGTAATAACGAAACAAAGATGGTGAAAAATTAAAAAGTCGAAAGTACGATGTTGACAAGTCGAAACAACGAGACTACGATGGTGAAAAGTCGAAATTCTTTCGTACTTTCAGCATCGTACTTTCGACATTTCACCATCCTGGTTTCGTTGTTTCGCCTTTTCAACATCGTACTTTCGACTTTTCATCATCGTCGTGAACTGAAATAAGTAAATGAGTCAGATCAAGAAACGATCAGTTTGCTCCATCCAGGTGAATCAATTGATTGACCCTGACAAAGTGTAGGTCCCTATGGATCAGTTACACATGTATATAATCAAGGTCAGGGGAAGTACTTACTGCTGCAATTTAGTTCATTGAAGAATATGGAATGTACATATATGAAATGTGTTACTCTAAAACCAAATTACAAATGAATTCTAAAATAAAAGACTATTATATCATCATGATATGTATCTGACGTCTGAAGTGATTCTTTGCAGGATTAATTTACATTACTCTATCTTGATATCATACTTTCTCTACGTCTCCAAGGGAAAGAAAAGTTCTTCAGGACGATTTGACAGATGAACAGTAAATCTGAATCTTCACGTATGATTAATGTGGAGAAAGTGTAACTGAACAGTGGAGACTGCTGGTATCGGTGCAGTTAACTTACTACTGTTATTCCTTATATAAACAAGTGAATGAAGTATTGCCATGCAATACAAACTTCCCTTCTGGAAGGCACCTAATTTTCTCTACTGCAGTGTAACATAATGAACTGATATCTGTCAAAGATGTATAAACAATATTGTACTATATATACAATATGTTTTAACAAAACACTTGGATTAAAATTTTGCATATATAAAAATCTACAGTTGTTTTCATATGGATTTTTTGGCCGATTATAAAAAAGTTATCATATAAGTTATTTATAGTAACAACAAAGGGAAATTAATCCTAAACAAAAAAAAATGGATGTAACATGCATGTTGTACCAAAGAAAAATGGTCTTGATTTTCCCCTACGGCCAGTAATAAAGAAGTTAAAATATAATCTATTTATAGTAACAACAAAGGGACGTAATTCTAAAAACAAGTGTGCCTCATGTTGGTGAAATTTGTGCCAAGTTACATCAAAATCCCTCCATGCAAAAAGACGAAATGCTCTGGACAACGTCATTCTTGAATTTGATCTTTGACCTCTAAGTGTGACCTTGACTTTAGATATAGGGACCTGGTTCTTGCGCGTGACAATCCGCCTCATAGTAGTGAACATTTGTGCCATGTTACATCAAAATCCCTCCATGCAAGAAGAAGAAATGCTCCAGACAAAGGCATTCTTGTATCTGACCTTTGGCCTCTAAGTGTGACCTTAACCTTAGACCAAGGGACCTGGTTCTTGCACAAGACACTCCGTCTCATAGTGGTGAACATTTGTGCCAAGTAATATTAAAATCCCTTTAAGGATTGTTGAGTTATTGACAGGAAAAAAATCCTATTGATCTTTGACCTCCAAGTGTGACCTTTACCTTTAAGCTAGGGTTCTGGGTGTTGCGCATGACAGGTCATCCTATCATGGGAAATATTTATGCCAAGAAATATTAAAATCACTTGGATGGATGACAGAGTTCTGGACCGAACAGGAAAAAAAAATTGACATTTGACCTCCAATTGTGACCTTGACCTTTGAGCTAGCAGTCTGGAATTTGCGTATGACACATTGTCTCATCATGGGAAACATTTGTGCCAAGTAATATTGAAATCCCTTCACGGATGGCAGCGTTATGGACCGGACAGGATCCTGTTGACATTTGCCCCCCCCCCCCCCCCCATTGTGACCTTGACCTTGGGGTCCAGGCTTTGCGCATGACAAGTCGTCTCATCATGGCGAACATTTGTGCCAAGTAATATTAAAATTCCTTCATTAATGACAGAGTTATGGACCGGACACGAAACAGACCCCATTCAAGCCATGTTAACATTTGACTGCCAAGTGCGACCTTGACCTTTGAGCTAGGGGTCCGTGTTTTGCGCATGACAAGTTGTCTCATCATGGGGAACATTTGTGCCAAGTAATATTAAAATCCCTTCATGGATGGCAGAGTTATGGACCGGACAGGAAAAAAAGCCATGTTGACCTTTGACCTCAAATTGTGACCTTGACCTTTGAGCTAGGGGTCCTACTTTTGCGCTTGATACGTCGACTCATCATGGGGAACATTTGTGTCAAGTAATATTAAAATTCCTTCATGGATGATAGAGTTATGGACCAGTCACGAAATTGCGGACGGACGGACGGAAGGACGGACGGAATGACGGAATGACGGAAAATCGCATTCCTATAGTCCCCGAAACTGGTTTTCAACCAGTAGGGCCAGTAGGGGTCTAATAATCTTTTACAAATACCTCATTTCCATGGGTTTAAGTAACGCTGACACAGTGTAGGTCATAATTATTGCAATTTCCCAGCGACAATATGTTAGGAAACCCATGCATATATCTTCACCCAATATTTAGGTTCTGAGTGGACTCCAAGGAAAATCCACTTTACTTAGAAGGCAAGGACAAATGACAACTAGGAAAAACCACTTTCAAAGAACGCAACCTTCTATAAAGCGCTCCGCATGGACATAGTGAGTCATCTCTTTGTTTCCTGTAAGGAAAGCATTTTAAATTTCGATAACAAGTGATTCAAAGTTGGTGGTCTGAACAATGTAATGATAATTACTGTCTTTACAAATATACAACTCACACAGTAAACTTGCTGTCAATGACGTCTGTGGTATGCTCTCAGATATAAGACCCAGATAAACAGCATATGCCAGTAATATAGTCAGTGCCAGTCCAACCCGCTCCCCTGACTCCGGGCTTAGCTTGAATATTGCTACCTGTAAATAAACAGAAACATTATTATGACTGTCACAGGTCCTGTTAATTACATCTGTACAGTCATTTCATTTTGTATTGATAACATCTTAATAATAGATATGACAGAAATTATGAATATATCTATTAATAACCAGACAGGGAATAGCCTAAGTTATGTTACGAAGAATTTCAAAAATGACGACAAAAGGCTTATATTTCCCCAAACCGCCAAAGTATGTAGTAAAAGAAGCATGACAATATTTTTTATCAAACTGATTAAAGCTTGTCAATATAGTACCGTTATATAAACAAATTTTAACAGTCTTCCGCATTTTAGTTTCAGGTATGCTGCTCTGACACGAGGCTTTTATTAACAATATTGATAGGAGATACTGGTGTTTACGTAATGATACATGTATTCAATTGCAATGACGTTTTTCAACTGTCTGTAATTTCTGAAAAGTTTTAGTGCGTAGCACGCAAAGGAGCACAGTGGAACATATAAGATTTTATTAGAATGTAGAGGTATCAAAACATGAAATGGCAACATTTAAAGGTAGTGGATCCGTAATGACAATTGGCAATTTCCGTGCTCTCGTTATGCAGTTCGACATTCCTCGCATGTAAAAGTAGCTGAACGCGCACGGGACTTTCCGGAAAATGCCGAATCGCATATGGAGATTACGTAATTTGCCGATGTTCGCCTTGATGACATAAAGTGCGACTTGAAAACATCATACCGTTAGGAATCCCATTAGTACTACTGGGAAGAGAGTATTCAATAGGTGGAAGAGTGGTCTTCTCCTGAAAGACAGCGTGAATATCAGACGACTGAAGCTTTGTAATTCTCTCCTTATGACGACACTTGATGACGTGTTACCTATAAATTCCCATTCACCATTCTCTGAAACAAAAGGATGCAATAGTCTCATCTTTTAGCTACTTATATTATCATTAACCTTCACCCTGATAAACTTCTAAAATGGACTAGTCCATCATTTATCTTAGTTAGCACCACTTATCATCCAAAGGGTCGTTCACTGAAAATTTACAGACTGAATATACACGGACGTGCAGGCTGATCGTTGTCTGCACATGTCGCGAAGGCAGAATCACTTTATTGCCAGCAGGCTAAAGGTCAAAAATCCATATAAATCTCGAAAATATATTTAACCTGGCTAAATATGTTGTTATCAACTGAAAAATCTTTGACAGTTGAATAACTTTCTACGAAGTATACAATGATTTTGATCAACAGCGTTTGGCAAATGCATATACATGTACTATATTTAATGCATGTTAACAGTTTACATGTCACAGCTCACAATTTTCTCGAAAAGATATACATTTCAGTTTACATGTAAATATATGAATCATTTATTCATTAATACTATATGTACTGCACAAGACTGTACTATTCAAATTTTGCATGACTGCATAGTATTACTGTATTAACATATGGGTTTGTAACCTTTGGTTAATTATTTGTCTACAAACAAACTTTTTATGTAGAGTTACAGTCATCAATAAATGTCATGTCATACTATAGTGATAATCATTTGTTTAAACAGTATAATGGAATTACCTGGTCTAATTGTACATTTGTTCGTAGTTTTTAACCTGACATATTACTATTTATGAATACAAATATGTTTATTTTGTGTTTACATAATTATCTAATATTTTGTTCTTACATTTTCAAATATGAGATTTGGACATAATATATCTTTAATAATACTCTTGGAATTATATCGCAATGCATTTCATCACCACAGCTAAAATTAGTAACTGAGTAAACTTGATCATAACGCAAATACTCTGAAGAATATTTTGAATTTCATGTACTGTTAAGGCAGAGAAGATTCATTTGTTTTGAAAATCATTAAATTGACTTCCACCCTAAGGCAAATCACTTTTAATAAATATAAGTGGATTAAAACGTTCTGACTATACCTTGATAAAATGACGTCACTATTACGTCGTCATCAAATACTAGTTCTACTTCACGAGCTGTATATCCCCAGGAACTAAGGATGATGTCACATTTTTGTGTGTCTAAAGGCCAATAAGTTACATCACTCTCGCAGTAGGTCGTGAAAATTCCAGCTGAAATGGATTTGCAAATCTTGATTTTAGTCACCGGCCTGGGTGATTTAACTAGTTCACGTATTATATAATACGATAGCTGATATAATTTTACCCATCTCTTGCTGAAGAAAACCTTTCTATTTATAAAGATTATTAGATTATTTCGGATTTAAACATAATATTATAAAAAAGAAGGATCAGTATAACATAAATTCGTCATTGGCCGTATTCCGCTCTGATGGATTTCGATACACCGAATCATATTACGCGCATGTGATATAAACCCGCTCGAACCGGAAACAACATCTTAGTTAAAGTGGTACCCTTGTATACATTTTTGTATAATACCTGGCATCCATGCTACAAAACCATTGCTTATAATCCTCATAGGTATGTTCGGTTTCGAAAGAACATCAATATCGTCCACCCTAAAATATAAAAAATATTATTAACTACATATAAAAGTCAATTAATTCCACTTGAATATCTGCAAAGTAACGTTTTCTTCCTAAAAATGTGAATATCGAGAACTCTAAAATAATCTAAATAAGAAGTTCTTCCTCTATGCCCCTGTCACAGATTCACGGATTGGGTTGGATGCGATCCGTCATTTTCTTCCTATAAATGTCAATATCGTGCTCCATGAAATATACAGCATATTGTTTCTACCAACGCCAATATCGTCTACCTTTGAATGATAGTACAAATTAACATTTTCTTCCTGTAATTGTCAGTAATGCGGAAAATATAATTTTCCTCTACAAATAATTGAATCGTCCACCCTTAGATATTTAACCATCATTATGGCCTACAAATGTCTTTATCATTCACCATTAAATATACATTTTCTTCCTACAAATCACGCTCCTTTACCAACGTTGAGTACCTTCACACGATGTATTGTAATATTCGACCGATGCATGGGAGAGTACCTACAAATGTCAACATGTTCGGCCCTAAATTACACAAAAACAAGAACTTTTTTGTGGGAAAATAGCATTTTTCATGAACGTTTGAAAACGCAACAGTATCTAATTGAAATTGCTAATGCCATATTATCCAATCAAAACGTTGCCTTACAAAGCTCATTTCCCAGTCTAAAAATAACATAACACTCAAACAACGTTTTATTGGCTGTCGAGAACTTGTCGACTTCGGATAAAACGGGCTTAACACGGCTGCGCCGAAAAAAACTCTGCGATACCGTCTTTTACTTTATACAAACATGAAGGTTCCTATGATGTTGTGAGTAATTTTGTGCCTTTAAAAGACAATAATATAATGCACGTTTCCTCTAATTATATAAACTTCTGTAAATATTTAGAATCATGAAAGTAAAGGCTGTTCGCTATTTATGTAAAAGAATTGTGCATAATAACTGCAATCCTAAATCCATTTAAAACAACTTGGGATAGAATGTAACCCTAAGTTAAGAACTATATTAAAATTTTCTTGTAAATTCGTGTCCAAAAAATAGAACAGTGCAAGCAAATATTATTAATAATACTACTTAAAGGCTGCAAACTTACGAATTTTCGACGATCATCGCCGGCTTCCATACGCGTTGTTCGTTGCTGAAGAGAAATCGAATGTTTGTATAATTGTCATCAGTGTTCCAGCTAAGCCTTGGATCCCACCATACCTATCAAAGTAATGTTCATTTCTTAATTTATTTATAAAATAAATTGCTTGGGCAAAGTCTATTTGAGAACGCGCATCTCATATGAATACGATAATTTCTGTGGTATATAAACACAAGCAATCGAGCGTTATTATGCCTGTTTGTAATGTGGGGATATATTGCTGCATCAGTAGAAAAGCGAGGGTTGTTGCAAATTTCTTTACCTCTCATGAACAATCTCAATTAAACTGAGTTTTCTATTATTTTACTGTGTTGCGTACGTTTCATCCAAATATTTTTATAGACGATTTTACAACGCTGTTAGTTATCCTGATGATTTACGGGATGTTTTTTAATGCGCATGCGCTCTACGTGTGGCAAAAAGACCGCTTAACAACATTTACAAAAGCAGCTGTTAACGTCTAACTAATGTATTTTTTTCTTTTGTTCTCCTTTCAACCTTATTTTGTAATAGATTACTACTTAAGCGGGCGACATTTTAAGTTAGAAGTGTTGCACATTCCAATACATCTCATGAATAGACAAGATCGAACCAAGTCCGCTAATATTCTACTTTGTATTGACCCAAGCTTTCAAACGATCTTTCTATAAATTTTAACATTGTAAACAAGCACCGCCTTACTCATGTGACACAAATGTTTATTTTGAAAATAAAAGCATATTTCGGCTAATCAGTAAAACACCTGTTTGCAATTATAAGAACAATTAGAGGAAAAGAGTTGACTTACGAAGTGAAAGTATGCTTTCACTGACAGTTTCTGTTCTTTTATATCCTGAAAAAGATGTAGTTATTTACTATCATAATGACCTGATGCCAATGTTTCAGAGACTTTTAATTTTTAATTCATCTCCAAACAGTTTTCAGAACAGATGTTGCAAGAGCACACACGCTTATGCGTAACGGAATATCTACTATTCATTTTTTATAAGTATGTGAATTCGCAAAAGTAAATAGGTAGGTTTATCGGTAAATTAGTGAATTGTTTCTCGAATAGTTTAAACGGCAATACAGACATTTACGCTTACCTTTGCATATACCATGCCACTTGTACAAAAGAAATCACATAAAATGTTTCAGAGGACACAGAATAGAAGCAACCTAACTGAAAGTCTTGACGCAAAACAGCATTACAATGAAATATACACTAGTATACAGAGGAACATTAGTTATAGGATGTATGCAATTTATTCAATCGGAATTTCGGCAACTCAGCCTAGTATTTCCTCTTATTATCCTCAAATTTGAATGTCCGTCCGTCTATCAAATTTAAGGAATATTAATGATCAAGTTTGGTATGGTTACTTCTCCTTATAATCTGACTTAAGAATTGATATTTTTATGTAATGTAAAGTGAATCCGTCTACCTACACATTAATATACGGAATTATACCTCCATAATTAATAAGCCGAAGTTTCGAGTTACGTAATTGTTAGTGAGTAAGACAAATGTTCAAGTTAAGTATGAGATGTTAAATGTCGAATTTCGTTTCTCAAATTTTTGAGTTAGTACGTCAACATTTTGAGTTGATTAATACACACGCTTGGTATAAACCATCTGCCGTAAAAGTCCAGATCTATTTGTTTAAGTTAAATGATGATTAATACACAATGTTCATTTGTGGAACTGTTTTCTGTAGCGCATGAGCTTACCCTTTTGTTTGTTTAAGACTATTATAAGGATTCCATGATTTTCAACAGGTAACTTATAATTCTAATTGACAGTTGATCTGCACATCCGCCTCCCCCATCCTATGTTCTGTACATCGGCCTTCCATGGATTATTTGTAATTTAGTGCCATTTTTTATAGACTATGAAAAAAAACGCCATTTTGCCAAGGAATTACCTTTCTTTTTCCTGAGACTAAACGTTTATATTTTCATACTAAACTATAAGTGTGCACTGACAATAGATTTAAATAACTCGCCAAATAACATGCAGTCTGGGCTACTAGTATTTAAATGTGCTCGTGGAATGTCACGCATACCATTGTCACGCCATAATATTATTTAACATTGGAGAAAGAGACACACAACACTTACAAAAGATTAATAGATTCAATTTCCATTTACATTTTATTTAAGGGAAGAATACTTTATGGTTTTTGTGTACATCCTAATAGTTTTGATCAGAATATTAAAGTTTACATGTATTGACTGACTTGCTGGTCAGTAGTAATAATAATTGCCCATGGTCTGAATGAACAAGGAATAATAGTGTTGACTATTGACTGGCAAGCCTATTCCATAAGTGTTTTATAAAATGAGGTCAGAAATATTTTTTTTCTATTTTTTTTTCTTCAAGTTTTAACTGCAAAATTTAGTGTTAAACTATAGACTTGTCAATAACACAATCTATGGTCCGCCGATTTATATACGGGTTCATGTATTAAAACATAGTATATCACTTTGGTGTGCAGTTTTATACCAGACACATTATATTTTTTATTATCTAGGCATATGAAATAAAGATCAATAAAACTGTGTGCACTATATAATACTTTCATTTTATCATCAGCTTGTTAAAACTTATTTTATGTTACCATAAGTAAGTTGACAAAATCATATGAAGCAGTTGTGAGGTGTAAATCAAACATATATAAATAAATCCTAAATGTTTTAAAGTTAATTTGTTATGTAAAAAATATGATATTGTATGATATGAACAACCCTATCATACATTTCGCATTCGTGAAACCATTTTCAGTTATTTCAAGGACTGAGAAATCAATTTCTAGACTTTCTTTAATGTGTTTCTATCATTGCTGAATTTAGGGATCACCGAAGATATTGGGATATGGGAAATAGTCCATCAACACCTTTGTTCAATAACTACTTCCATAAACACCCTGGGAAATATGTAATCAAATATGCGACAAACACTCAGTACTAGGTGGTCAAATAACACCAATTTATAATTAAAAGCACGTATATCCTCACCAGATAGTTCAGTGCGAGAAGGTTCATTGATGTTCTCACTTTATTCAGCTCCCTCGGTCTCTGCCACACCTCGTAGTCCTCGAAAACCGTGCGTCTTAATTCCATCTCTAGTTCTTTAGAATAACTGGGAATAAATCTGCATTGTCCATATCCCATTAAAATAACTAGCACTGAAAAATCGAGGGTTAAAGTATACACGGCATACATTTTGCAAGATTACATTGTTATGTGTGATTTATAATATAACAACCAGCACATTCGAAAATTATGTTGATTAAAATGAAAATACAGAATTATAAATTAATATTTCTTTCTTAACATGGTTACGCTGAACAGTTCAATAATTAAAAATAACCAAATGGTTAGATTTTGAAATAAGTTAAAAGAAGTAACTGTTTCAATATCTGTTTATGGAGAAAAGTAAAAAGAGACAAACTATGCCAATAAACTTTCTGTGATTTAAGGATAAACAGAAAAAATGAAACGTTTAACTTTCTATGTTACAACGTAAAAATCCCAATTAAGTTTCTCAAGTTTAGTGAAACAAATGTAATAAAACACTTACGAGTCGATAGAAAATACAAAGTTTTCTCATACATTTCCTTTTTATGTCTGAAAATTTAAAACTTTATTTGATTTCACAGTTCAAACAATATGTGACAATTGGCTGGTGAATTGTGATTCACATATAGCATCTAAAGGTGCTCAGTCGCATGATCGTAAACCTTTTATGATATTTTCTAGTTTTGGTTTACTTGTATACTGAAATACAATAAATAAAACAGTACACTACTATATCATAAAGCACAAAATGCCTGACAAAAATGATCGTTTTACTTTTTTTCAAAACATGTTTTCAGTTACCTCCAATTACAGTGAAATCTGGATATTTGAACACCCAATATGCCAGATTTCACACAGCGTAAAAATTTAATTTATATTCAATCTGTCGTAGCTTCCGTGGACAAAAGAGAGATTCCATAATCTCAAATTTTGTTTTTTAACCGAATTGCTACGGTAACATATCATTTTCGAAGCATGATGTATACTAATGCAGTAAAAGTGTTGTTACATTCCTATTTTTCCTTTTCCCATTTATTTTCACAGAACATATCATCCTTAGGCTAATATCCTCGAACTTGAAAAATAATGAATTTTGAAAATACTTCACGTGAATACTTAACGAAATAGGCAATACCAAATGCGAGTGAATATGAATAAGTGGAAGTGTGAAAGTAAACGTCTTATATTTAACACTCATTCAGCAACTGTACTCATCTTGAGCACAAGGAACTCGTTATTTCCAGTAGAGCACACTGCAGGTGTCATAAATATCTTTCCAGCATCTGGTCTAGAACAAAACTAATTGAAACTTTACCTGTAATTAGATGGAAACTTTACATGTACTTAGATGAAAACTTTACCTGTAATTAAGTCATCACCGGCACTCATCCACCATCTCAAATGGAACACGTTCGCTAATTCTATAGTCTTACCTGCAACCGCCGCGCCACCATGATCAGTCGTGAAAAAATGAAACAAAACCAAAATATGACCGAAATCAGATTAACTACCTTTAATAAACTTAGTCAGGGTAGTAGTGTTACTGATTGTTATCATTATTCTTTTGATTAATCAGGTGTTCATTTATGATTAAAGCGGGTTGTTCAAAGTTTGGTTAAAACGAAGTTGTTTCAAAAGGAACAAGTGAATATGTGCGTCTTTGGCCGAAATCGGCCTTTATTTTAAATAACAAGTAAATAAAAAGTATATAACAAGGCGAAACAATATTAAATTGCATACAAAACAAAATTAAGCAACGTCGCCACTATTATTCTCCTTTATAGAAAAATCAACAACAACAAAACAACAGTCTAACAAGATATTTGAACTTTTAACAAATAATCCCCTTTGAAAATACATAAAAAAGAGGTAATTTAACTTTCCAGATGTTGGAGTTTTGAAGAAAACTTTCTGTAAGATGGATTGAAAAAAAAATCGTATTTTTACGTGACGTCGCCTTTTTGTTATTTTTGGCCGAAAATACAATGCAAAAGCTATTTGTTCGTTGTTTTTTGTACCATTTGATATATGGTAACAAAAAGAATTTGTCGGCGTTTTGAAGGCTTATTTTGGCCACAATCACCTCAACAAAACTTTTCTTAAAAAATATACTGCAGCCTACAAAGTTAACCCATTTCTTAGAAATGGACTAAAACGTTTGAAACACTGTTGTAATGATGACTCTAGTACAATCGTTAACAAATACAGTCAAAACTGTAAAA
Source organism: Mercenaria mercenaria (assembly GCF_021730395.1). Lineage (NCBI taxonomy): Eukaryota > Metazoa > Mollusca > Bivalvia > Venerida > Veneridae > Mercenaria > Mercenaria mercenaria. The sequence goes on from NC_069378.1 coordinate 45,970,494, forward strand.
GAAAATACTACACAATACCTGCCTATAAAGGCCAGAACTGTCACACCACGTTTAACCATATAGTTTATATCTACTTCAGTTGAGACATCCGCTCTCAATAAAAACAACGTTCGCCTCATTTCCAAAGGCTGGGCTTTACTGACAGGTTTGACCGTATCGAGTTCAGTTTTCACTTATATTTTTTAATCCAAATATCTTTTTTCAGTGTATTATCAAGACTGTGAAACATAAGCTTTAACATGCTATTATTTTAACACTTCATTTAATTCATGCCGCTGATTAAATATCTGATTACAATTTGAAACGTAATAAAATGTAATGACAATGGCATTTTTGAAGTTCATTTAATGTACAAGGAAGATTTGCTTTGATATTATGTAGGGTCAAAATCAAACAACTAGAAGGAGAATCAAGTTTAAACTAGTGAAGATACAAATCAACTTAAATAACTGTTTACACGTTACAGACGATAAAACATGTGAAGACAGCCAGTAGTTTTATGATAAAAATAAAACGTAAGGTTGTTCTGCACGCTTGTAACGAATAAACGAATGAATTATCCTGGAATCCTTAGATAACTGTTTACACCCCCACCCCCAGTTGGCTGAGAAGTGACCTATGCTCATCAAAGATGCATTCTACTATTTTGGCAAATGAATAATATTTTCTTAAAATTTAGACCAGGAAACGCACCAGAGGCCACCATTTCACACCTATATTTCAAAACTGTCCAGGGGCAGAGCCCGCTGACCCTCTTTTAATAATTGGACTACTTCCACCAGTAAATGCAGCAGAGGCCAGCATTTTATACCGGTATTTCAAAAATGTCAAAGGGGTGACCCTGACCCCCTTACAAGGGCAGAGGCTCCCCTCCAATACCTACCCATTCTCGGCGCTATATGCCTCAGTGAAGACGTCTTTGTTCTAGACCGGTCCCCCCAGTCAAATATTTCTGGAACCGGACCTTGATAAAACATTTGAACTGACAACTAGTAGGTAAATGATACCAATAAAACATATTGTTATTTATCTGGCAAAATGTCAATAATCTCTCATAAACACGTGCACCCATTATAGAAAAACAACAAAATCACTGAAAATATTGCGAACAGCTAACTACTGGCTAGTTTTTTTGTGTTTTTTTTTTTTGTGTGTGTGTGTTTTTTGTTTTGTCTTGTTTTGTATTGTTTGTTTTGATTTGTTATTTTTTGTTTGTTTAATTTTCAAAGACATATCTTCGCTGACACTCTACAAAATAACTCATCTTAAGAATTAATTAATTGATTCGTCAAAAAAAATGGTCACACGGGTAAATTTGCCTTCTGTACACATGTACCTATATAGTTGAAATTTTAAAAATTCTATTGTAAAAAAACTTAGGTTACAGGTGTTTGCAACCATTGTAATATGGAAGAAATAGAGAAATAAAAGGTTCAATAGTGAAGTTGTCTTAACTTTGTTTGTTTGTTTTGGGTTTAACACCGTTTTTCAACAGTATTTCAGTCATGTAACGGCGGGCAGTTAACCTAACCAGTGTTTCTGAACTCTGTACCAGTACAAACCTGCTCCACAAGTAACTGCCTACTTCCCCACATGAACTATCAGAGGTGGAGGACGAATGATTTCAGACACAATGTCTTTTATCAAATCTTCACAGAGAACATACGCCCCGCTCGGGGATCGAACACGCGACCCCGCGATCCGTAGACGTAATCTAAAGACGGGGCTCTACTGCTGGCCAAATTTTTTTTCATGGAAATGTTAATTGGATGACTTTGTGCTAGAAGTGTTGAAATGATTCTGACTCGTGAAAAATGGTCTCGATGGGGTTTGGTCACTTACTATGAATATAGTGAAGATACTTTTTCAGACCTTGGGTTTTGAAATAATTTCTAAACAAATATTTTTGGGTGAACCTTTATCTACTAATTTACTGCGCTTCGTGTGAAACTGTTTATCAAAACTGTTTGTATTGTTTTGAACTGTTTTATACTAGAGCTAAAAACAGTAAAACGTCTCTCGTTAGTCTGATTTTTAAAGAATGTCACAAATATTTTTGGAGTTATTGTTAGCTTTATTCTGATAAGTCGTGAAATAAGGCAGTAAGATATAAAAAAGAAACATTTTTAAACGCAATTTTTCCTTTGGTAACCTAATAACAAATTTTGTTCAAGTCATGGTTGATTTTATAAAACATTATGGCTGTCGTGAACTGGTCTAGTTTCCCCTTTCTGCCTCTATGGGGTAGTTTGAACATATTTGAACTTACTGACCCAATTTCTAAAATATTTTTAGATGTTTTATGATCTGGTCCAATTAGGTGATATCCTAGAAATGACAAGCAAGGACAATTGTACCTATTTCAACTGAGCTGTCAAAGGTCATTGTCCCCTCGGTATTGTAATGTAACTAATGCAAAAGGGGTATCAAAAACTCTATTCACGTAGGAGTCAACGAATATAACATATAAAACGGTACAAACAAAAAGGGGCATTGTATAATATGAAACTTTCTCATTAATGATATGTATTTCCTCTTTCAATTTTTAATATCACGTGAAAGTTAAAGTTTTCTTTAAAATAAAATACTTTGAGTGAAATAGTTTGATTTCATTTATTGTATTTTAATGTTGTTTTCATGCTACTAAATTGTCAAAGTAATAGTTGTGTGTCTTAACGGTCATTATTGTAGTAAAGAGATCTACCCAGCCTATTTAAATTGTACTTTTGTTGATAACAAATGCTTTGCAAGGGTGTACACTGATTAACATTGGGTATACAAAACATACAATTTTGAGGCCCTACATGATAGATTACTACGTGCTGAGTATGTTTTTCTACACCTGCATATTTCTGCATTCTTTTGCAATAAAACAGTGATAATCATGACAACGTACAATGTACATGGCAATATATGTCCGTTATTTAAGCAGTAACTTCATATCACTTCTGATTAATGCATATTAATTTCACATTGATAGCGGAACAAGTTTTCTAACTCGCAACTGCTAATGGCGGCAAACATATATTTCTATGTAGGCCTAAGAAATTGTTTATAACTGTATCTCACTATATACGTGTAGTAGGTAAATTGTTGTGCTTTTCTTTTTCACAACATGGTAACTGAAACAGGCTGGACAAAATGTTTTTAATTTTTTACTAGTAACTTCGTCGTTTAACCGGAACACTTGTCATTGTTTAATTTTCATAATGATTACATACCATTTGTCTTCTTTGAAGGTTACCAATGTAAGTCTGTTCATCTTGCTGATATGTACACATTTATTCAAGTACGTAGTCCAGGGGACACAGGGTACATTGGTAGTGTTATTCTGCTCGACTGAAGAAGCTCTATCACAGAAACCTTGTAAACCTGTTTACTTGTTTTGCGACTGTTTCCTTTTTACCCCACTTAGCTGATTAAGGCAATATTTTACACATCTTGAAAACGCAATATATTTGAGTAAACGCGTCAAGTCAAGTGATGTAAGTTTTTGATTTGAAAACAAGGAAGTATTGTTTTATACTAGGTATCGCAAAATATAGTTCGGTTTAGAGGTCAGCGATGTTTTTGTATTAAGTCTTTAAATACAATATGATTTGTGCTGAATAATACAAACAAGGCAGTCTGAAAGACCCCGCCACTGTTATGGATAGTGAAAGGGTAAAATTTTGACCTTGAGCTGTGACCTTGACCTTGAACTGACATGACTGACTCATAAATTATGCACATTATCTTGATGGGGGTGATCATTTGACCCAAGTTTCATGAAAATCCTTCAAGGTGTTTAGGAGATACAGAGCTCAAAACTTTGACATTGAGTTGTGACCTTGACCTTGTGTTGACAAAGTTTAATCATGAGTTCTTGATAAGGTGATCATTTAACCCAGATTTAATGAAACTCATTCAAGGGATGTAGAAGATACAGAGTGGACACAAAATGGAAGGCTCAAACCTTTGTGACCTTGACCTTGAGCTGGCATGGCTGACTCATAAGTTTTGTACATCGCCTTTATGAGGTGATCATTTGACCCAGGTTTCATATGAATCCTTCAATGGGATTAGGAGATACAGAGCGGACACTAAATAGAAGGCCCAAACGTTTGACCCTGAGTTGTGACCTTGACCTTGAGCCAACTTGGCTGACTTATAAATTTTGCACATGGTCTTGTCGAGGTGATCATTTGACCAAAATTTCATGAAAATACTTCAATGGGGTTTAGGGGATACAAAGCGGACACAAAATTGAAGGCGCAAACCTTTAACCCTAAGTTGTGACGTTGACCTCGAGCCAGCATGACTGACTCATAAGTTCTACACATCGTCTTGATGAGGTGATCATTTGACCTAAGTTTTATCAAATTCCTTCAAGGGGTTTAGGAGATACAGAGCGGACACGAAATGGAAGGCTAAAAATTTGACCATGAGTTGTGGCCGTGACCTTGAACGGACATAGCTGACTCATAAGGTCTGCACATGTCTTGATGAGGTGATCATTTGACCCAAGTTTCATGAAAATCCTTCAAGGGGTTTAGGATGTATTTAGCGGACACGAAAGTGTTACGGATGGACGGAAGGACGGTCGGACGGAGACCATTCCTAAAAACCCCACCGGGGAATTAAAAAATGTTTCACTTTAATAGTCGTATACTACAGATACGTATAAGCATTGAACTTTTTGTATTTTGTTCATTTGGTTTGAATTCCATTAGAGTTGCATTTCTTTAGTGTTTCATTCTATAAGTTTTCATCTTTAACAAATATAAACTTTCATAGAAGGATTTATCAATTGCAAAAGAGTTGAAAGCAGGCAGTTTAGGAAACAATAAAATTAAACGTATTAGTCAACGAATTAATAGTAAATAATAACAATCTATAAAACATTTTCCGTTTTCTTCAAACAAATTTTGCAACAAACAAATACCTATCTAAATGTAGTTTAACAGATTCGGGTCAAGGTGACTTGTGTAAAGTATTGAAGTTGAGGGTATTGAGGATATGTTCTGGCCTGATTAAAAAAACTAGCAATCATTTTTAAAAGCTGAACATTTGTGATATCAAAGTAGAACAAAATATGAATCATTTTAAGCGCATATTTTTTTCTTACATACACATGTTTTGAAAATAGTTTATATACAAATGAAAAATAATAAAATAACACCAGAAATAATTGGTTTCAAACAAAAATTGATAAGCATATTAAAACTACAACAAAAGCCCCTGCATCGCTCACGTGATCTAGTTCCTACCCCAAACAATGTAATATATAATTTGACCTAGGCTTCATAGACAAACATTTCGACCATGTTTCATGTACATCAGGTAGATCATTAACCATGTTTTCAATGAATTGACCTAGTGGTATGACTTTTAGATTCAGATACCCAATATTTGAACTTGTTATAGATTTCATAAGGAGAAACATTCTGAAAAAGATTTATAATAATCAACTTGAAAAAAGTGGCCTCTGAAGTTTTCACAAAGTTTTTCTATGATTTTCCCCCAAGCGACCAAGTTACAAATTTATCCCTGTTTGTAAACAGACAAACATTAAGACCAAGTCTCGTGAGTATTAGGTAGAAAATGTAGCATGTTGAATGTTAACAATGTCTTTCATGTAACTCAGTTATAAACTTAATCTAGATTTCATAGAGACAAACACTCTGACAAAGTTATAAGAAGATCAAATAGAAACTGTGGCATTTAAAGCGTAAACAAAGATTGTCTATGATTTTGCCTAGAGACCCAGTTTTAGACCTCAGGTAACCCAGATTTGAATATGACCGAGGTTTTATAGATACAAAAAGTCTGACAATGTTTTATGAAATTAAACAGAAAATTCGCTGAACATTTATATTAAGTGGCAGATACAATGCAAGTGAGAGATAGTTATTTTTACATTATGCATTAAATGTAAAAGGTAAAAGGTCTTATTACGAACTAATATTGTTTTATTGATAAAATTACTTGAACCAATGAAAATATGAGCGAATAGTAGTTATATTTTATCTAAAATACATCAATGATTAGTTTCCGTTGCATATGCCGTTTATACATTCTTATTAATAATCGTTTCTATTCCCCGTTAAGTTACAATGAAACCGGAAACCTTAATATTACAAGTGTGTGAAGTTGGCGAGAAGTTCGACATTCGACATTGAACATTCGATCTCAGAACGACATTGGACATTTGAAGCGTGAAGTTGACAATAAGTTAAACTTTCGACATTGAACATTCGATCTCAGAACGACATTGGACATTCGATACCAGAACGACATTGGACATTCAATTTTAAAACGACATTAGACATTCGAATCCAGAACGACATTGGACATTCAATTTTAGAACGACATTAGACATTCGAATCCAGAACGACATTGGACATTCAATTTTAAAACGACATTGGACATTCGAATCCAGAACGACATTGGACATTCGAATCCATAACGACATTAGACATTCGATACCAGAACGACATTGGACATTCGATTTCAGAACGACATTTGACATTCGATTTCAGAACGACATTGGACATTCGATTTCAGAACGACATTGGACATTTGATACCAGAACGACATTGGACATTCGATTTCAGAACGACATTGGACATTCGATTTCAGAACGACATTGGACATTTGATACCAGATCGACATTGGACATTCGATTTCAGATCGACATTGAACATTCGATTTCAGAACGACATTCGACATTCGATACCAGAACGGCATTCGACATTTGATACCAGATCGACATTGGACATTCGATTTCAGAACGACATTGGACATTCGATTTCAGAACGACATTGGACATTTAATACCAGAACGACATTGGACATTCGATTTCAGAACGACATTGGACATTTAATACCAGAACGACATTGGACATTCGATTTCAGAACGACATTGGACATTCGATTTCAGAACGACATTGGACATTTGATACCAGATCGACATTGGACATTCGATTTCAGATCGACATTGAACATTCGATTTCAGAACGACATTGGACATTCGATACCATAACGACATTGGACATTCGATTTCAGAATGACTTTCGACATTCGATTTCAGAACGACATTGGACATTTGATACCAGAACGACATTGGACATTCGATTTCAGAACGACATTGGACATTTCATACCAGAACGACATTCGACATTCGATTTCAGAACTACATTCGACATTCGATACCAGATCGAATTGGACATTTGATACCAGAACGACATTCGATTTCAGATCGACATTGAACATTCGATTTCAGAACGACATTCGACATTCGATTTCAGAACGAGATTGGACATTTGATACCAGAACGACATTGGACATTCGAATCCAGAACGACATTAGACATACGAACCCAGAACGACATTGGACATTCGAATCCAAATCGACATTGGACATTCGAACTTAGAATGACATTGGACATTCGAATCCAGAACGACATTAGACGTACGAACCAAGAACGACATTGGACATTCGAATCCAAAACGACATTATAAGTGTCAGTTAGCACCGATTCCTGAAAGTCTGTGAGTGCTCCTGAAAGTGTCACAGACCACTTAAAATGATTTAAAAAGAAACAGGAACTACACAACATGTACTTGGTTAGTGTTATCATTCCTGGCACCAGTTCTTGAAAGTCTGCGAGTTCTCCTAATGTGTCGAAGACCGTTCTGAATGGATTGAAAGGACACGTGGATTGCTGGGTCTGTGTTTTCTACCTTGGCACTGGATCCTGGTCAAAATATTTGGAAAAATTGAAGACACCTGGTAACCGTGTACATTATATCTCATGCAAACCATGTCCTTTTTACCTCAAGGCACAAAAATCGTGCATAATTACTGTAACGGTCATTGTATAGAACATAATTATAGAGATCAAATAATTTGATGCCATATCGGAGGTATGATATTTCTGTGATGAAATTTGCCAACAAACAGGCGTTTTTTATGTAAAAACCAACGGAATTTCACGAAGTAAAATATATTGTAAAAGCTATGGTTTGAAAGAGAACAATCTCTCTTACAAATATACCTTCGTCAAAGTATGGGAAAAATATTTCGAAATATGAAATAATTAAAGAAATCATTTTCAAGGCTGTTAGACTCATCTCTGTTACTGTATATATATGATATAATAAACCAGTATTAATTCAACTGCCATGTTAAACGTCTTTGACACATTCATATCAGCTTTTTGATCTTACTGTATATAAGTAGTGTGGCCTCAATGTTGTTATATGTAATAGAAAGAGCATTGAAACTCGAGGGTAAACGGTTTGTACGAGGGGGCGTAGCCCCCGAGTATAAATCGTTTACCCGAGAGTTTTGATGTTCTTTCTGTTTTGTATCATAGCCAATAGGGTAGTCCAGTAGGCGTTTTCCTTGCCATATACAGTAGTTCAATGAGTGTTTATAATCCTTGTTTTACAAATTTGTAAACCCCAGGTAAATTAAACCAATACGAGAGCAGAAAATTAATACGATACAGTTTGTTGTCTCATGGTCAGTCACACCGGCATATAGAGTTATGCACTTGATCAGTAAAGGTGATTGTGAATATTTACTTATGACAAAATGGAGCTATCTGACGACGGACTCGATGCAATTTTGAGTCAGGTGGCAGAAACCGCGGAAAAAAACTACTATGAGTTTCTAAATGAAAGTAGTGACAATTTATTTTTATCTCAAGTACCTCTGGATTGTTACGATATTAAACAGGATAATAACATTGCTGAAGCTTCCTTTGATCTTGGATTAGACTTTCTGTTTGAAACTGAACAAAATGCAGTATCTGACGACAGCGCGTTGCTAAAACCACAGAGTTTGGAAATGAAATGCGAAGGTGATGACCGTTTCGGCAAACCGGTCACGGACAAGGAAATTGAAGAGCTTAAATCCTCGAAACGAAACAAAAACACCGCCAAAAACCCTCGGTGGGCGTATAAAGTTTTCGAAACCTGGCGTACAACACTGTGATTCGAATAACATACCAGAACTTCATTCTATGGACAAATCAGTGTTGTCATATTGGTTAATACGTTTCGTAATGGAAATAAAAAACCAAAAAGGAGAGGATTACCCCCCCCCCCCCTCCCACGAAATCTTTGTACCTTGTCATGTGTGGACTTTTAAGGCATTTACGTGAGCATGGAGTGCACGACATGAACTTTCTTGATAAAAACAATCCTGCATTTGCTGAATTTTATTCTGTACTGGATAGTAAAATGAAAAATCTGCTAGATCAAGGCCTTAGCACTGACACAAAACAAGCCGATCCAATTTCTAGTGATGACGAAAACAAATTATGGGAGTCCGGTGTTTTTGGCATGAAAGACTCTAAAACTTTGCAGCTGACTGTGTTTTTTTTATGCATGCAAGTTGTTTTGTATTAGAGGTCGTGATGAACACCGTGGTCTGCAATTTGACCAGTTTGAAATTGGTGAAGATAGTGAAGGACGATTCATTCGATTCTTTGGCCGATGATCTAAACCCTACCATGGTGGACTAGGCCAGATGTCTATAAATAACAAAGATGTAAAACACTACTGTACACCAGGTATGCAAATTTTTATTGAGCCTTCTACAGTATTTAAACAATTTTACGCATTGCTTAAACACTCGGCTGAATTTTTTTATGTTAATTTATTAAGTCAGCCTACTTCTTGCATTACCGTTCAATTCCTTGTCATTTATGCACATTTAAAAGCATTTTTGAGCCGCGTCATGAGAAAACCAACATAGTTGTTTTGCGACCAGGATGGATCCAGACCAGCCTGCGCATACGCGGATCCATGCTGTTCGCTAACGGTTTCATTAATTGCAATAAGCTTTGAACGCGAACAGTGTGGATCCTGGCCAGACTGCGCGGTTTTCACATGGCGCGCCCCATTTTACCATTTTAAGACCTAGGGATGTAAATAACACTTCGACGTGGTGGGCAGGGGCGGATCCAGGAAAGTTCTCCTTGGGAAGGGGATTCCTACAAAATTCTACCTGCGTGGATCCCTCTGAACCCCCTGGAACCGCCAGAGTCTGGAAGTTGGTTGGACCAGACTAGTAATAGGAATTTAATTATTGCAACCCCAGTAATTCATTGACCATAAACTATAAAATGTCACTCTCTAGGCTAATTTTGTTTTTAATTCACAGGTCCACGCTGCATGGCCACACATTTTGAAACGTATATAAATGCCGTAGGTAACGACGGTGATTTCTACAAGAGGCCTCTTCCTGCTATGCCTGGAAACTCGATCCGGTATGGACATCAGCCAGTCGGTGTGAACACTCTCACTAAATTCATGAAAGAAATAAGTCAGAGGGGATCTTTGAAAGGTGTATATTCCAATCATAGTGGGAAACGAACATGTGCAACCAGCATGTACGAAGCTGGTATAGACGAGCAGGATATTATGGACAGGACAGGTCATAGATCTGTTACTGCTGTCAGAAAGTATAAACGCTTGAACGATAAAATCCGTAAAAAGGTGTTCAATGTACTGGACCCAAATTCTGACGTCAGCTTATCCATGTCGAAAAGGAACGAGCAAAGTGACGATGACAAAGAAATTAATCTTAAAAACTCGCCGTGCCATAAGAAACAAAAAGTTCGAAATGCTCTGTCGGAAATTACAACGAAATCTGGAGTAGTTAATTTTAGTGGTTGCACTTTTAATTTTTAACATGCTTGATGTGTTGAAATGAATTTTTAATCTTAAAAACTCGCCGTGCCATAAGAGACGAAAAGTTCGAAATGCACTGTCTGAAATTACAACGAAATCTGGAGTAGTAAATTTTAGTGGATGCAATTTTAATTTTTAACATGCTTGATGTGTTGAAATAAATTTTTAATCTTAAAAACTCACCGTGCCATAAGAGACGAAAAGTTCGAAATGTACTGTCTGAAATTACAACCAAATGTGGAGTAGTTAATTTAAGTGGATGCACTTTTTTAACATGTTGAAATTTGATGTGTTGAAATAAAAGTATTTCATTATTTGTAATAAAAGTATTTCATTATTTTCAGCCTTTTTAGTCTTTGCCAGTGAAGCTGTGCAATAACTAGAGTGCAGGTATCTGATACCCGCACTGTTAGTTACCGCACTCTCTTCCATTGAAAACTGAAACCACGCCTCTTAGTTAACCGTGCTTGAAATCGTATGATATTTTGGTATACGATTTAACCTCTGAAAGTTTTATACTGAAAAGTCCCTAGGCTATGATACAATTCTTCTTTGAGAGTCCATTCAATATTTGTATTATCAAATGATACTTAACGACACGCTAAAAATAACTGTATTCGTTAGTATTTCCATGATGGTAATAATACATGATTTGCACAAACAAAAATAATTACATGCATCTAGCAACAAATTCACTACGACATATATTAAACCAAGCACAATGCTTTAATGTCTAAACATTTTATTGAATGAATCAAGCAGTATACACAGTATCTTAAGCATTAAAGTCAGTTTAATCCTTCGCGTCTATAGGGTGGGATAATTCTTCATTTATGTTTTAATGACCTCAAACTGAATGTGCAATACCTTAAGGGCCGAGATTGGTAGCCCTGGAGAACTTTTCTGTGATTGACATTTATTTGTAAGGAATTACCTGCTGACCTCAACTGACCACAGCATGACTTCATGCTATAACACAGTTTCTCAGGGAATTAATAGTTTTATTACTTCAAAGATTTTTCTTGAATCTTTGTTTCTAGGTACAGAGAGATAAACTAGACGAAACGAACAAATAAACAAATTTCAGAATGCTCTATACAGTCACGTACATTTGTACATGCATTTACGTTTCACACATAATTTAATATTATAAGGAGATGTTTATATAACGAAGGTCAATCCAAGAGATTAATAGTACAGTTTGGAACCACTATCCTGTCAGTGTTTGCAAGATGTTTATAGCTCCCCAGAGTAAAGGTGAAGCTTTTAGTCAATCTTTTTTCCATTGCCATTGACCAACATCTGTTTAGGTCCTTGAAGCAGTTATATCGGACCGTGGCCGCTAGAACTATGGCTCCTGAAATGACATATATTTCCCCCTTTCCTCCACCCCTTAGGTGAACGATCTATGACAACTTGTTCTTCTTCTTTTATAAATGGTTTATGCAGAGTTTACATGGACTTCAATAATTATATTAAACTGGTAACTGTCTTATTACATATTGTGAATTCTTATCTGTGACAGATGGGTAAGAATATAAGATTCTTTCACTGCTTATATGTGCAGATGGGAATTTCCGGTCTCAATGGTAACTGTTTAGGCGGTAACGAGGTTCCTACTAGTGACAGAATCTTTTTCTTGCATACCGATATCAAGATGTAATAATAAAAATAAAATCAGTCGAACGGCTTTCTTTTAAGAACTATATCTTAAAGCAGCGTATTTAAACAAAGCGCAGGAAACGGGAAACACGTCATGACGTTTCAAAGACAAATAACAATGTTTAGTTCTGGTTTTGTTTTATCAGTTCCAGCGTAATGTTATGAATTTTTGACAATATAACGTGTTTTTTATTCGAGAAAAATACTACCAGGAACAAAGAGGAACTGTCAAGGTATTGGAGTTTTATCCCGTTTTTTTCGAAATAAAATATAAATCTTGTACATATATGTAGTTTGTGATACGTCATTTAAAGCACGAGAGTGGGAGTGGATTTTTCCAGCACCGGTAAAAATATGGTATGCAAGGAGTAGACTTGCTACTAAATGGATAATAAATATTCTTTTAAAAAACAACTTATTTTCACTATAGACAAATGTCAGTCTATTTTGGCTTTTATCTCAAAGAAATAGCGCAATAGTTATATTATAGCCTAGGAGCTAGTCTTGTTTAAAAATGTTTGAGACTAAACACCGAGTCAAAAATATCCTTTGAAGATGCATACATGTAGACAATATGCATTAGTTACAGGTAACATTATGTAATATTGGATCCAATGTAAAAATGCATTAGGATTATTAATACCTTAATCATATATGTATTCAATTCTATACAGTATATACATGGTTACCCAGTTAGGTTCCTAGAAAGTAGAAATCGAGACTCTGTACAGGTGCTATTACACTGTCCAGCACTTCAGAGCAAATTATAAAGATTGAAATGCTGCAAGCTTATTACAGGAGTTAATGGTAGATGTCACTCAAAAGAAAGTTCTCCATGGCTACCAGTCTCGGCCTTTAACGCCTCTTATACCGGATTAAAAATTTAAAAACCTAGCAAAACTTACTGACCAACTTTTCCGCCCACTTGATTATCATTCTGATATTACTGGTTTATTACAGTGTTATATATATGACATTTGCCCCTAATGCATTTTTACCGACCTAGTTTTAAGACATCATGTAAATTCTAATCCAGAATATTTTCTAAATGTGTTCTTTAACAAAATTGGTAGTGTATAACAGTTATTTTTAGAAAAGATTGCCCTTGATTTTCCCAGAATGTTCTTTTTATTTTTACTGTAACATTAAAATTCAGGAACCTTCCATGATACGATATATCCAGATGTCTTGAATTAAAACAGAACCTAAAACTAAGATAACAGATAACTGATGAAACTGTCTTGTATTTCTTCATAATTAATTATTACCAGTTTGGATATTTAATATTTCGAAGGATTATTTGAAGGATTTACTAAAATTTGTGGATTTAAGAGAGGAATTATAATTTTTGGATATTCTAAAGTTTCTTTTGAACTGTTTGAAACATTGTGGAATTTATTCTGATTGAATTTTTATTGTCCTGGACAGGATTTGGGCTATTTTACATATAAGATTGGATTTTATGGCTCTTTGGCATTTTAAAGATAACAAGACATTGTTATCCTCAGACGTAACATATATACAAGATGACAGGTGGTCAGTTTAGGTCCTCCCTAAATTACTGTGTTTTTACCACTTTATCTTAAAACTTATAAACAGACTCAGCTAAACCGAGACTGCTTTTATTTTGCTTGATTACACACTGTTGCTCAAAATAATATACTTATATCCTTTAATATAGTATTTATAGACATCATCAAAAACACGAACACTTCTTTAAATAAGTATACGTTTTATGTGTTATAAATATTTTTATCTGGTCTATTTAGGTCAACCGAGTAACGTTTACGTTAATATACAGACGACGCAGTTAATTTAAATGTACAAGGGTACCTATGTTGGGAGCTCAAAGTGATTATGTATGGGTTAAGCTTTATTAGAAGCAAATGCATTTCATCTTAGTAGCTCTACTAAGTTATCATTCCTACAATAATACCGCTAAAACATTAAATCTGATGTGTCGGCTTTTGATCTTGTCTGCTACCAGAGTTACCTAAACCCTACAAAGTATAAACACTAACCATTAATCGTGTTTTATTCATCGTAGTAATACAGGCGCTTTCCCTTAAAAGTTACTTACCTATTAATTTTATCCTTTCAATGCTGAATCCTGTACATGTTTTTAATTTATTGTTACTAACTATCACAATAACGTAAATCTCATCTGAATCGTGCGTATAAGTCCAAGTACACGACGTAAGTCTTTGATTTGGACAAGGATTCCAGGATTCATAATCATTACTCCTGAAATGTAAGTTTACAAGTCTATTAGATATATCGTTGTAATGGAGAGTATGCAAGCCTAGAATTTTGGATATAAGACATTACTTAGATTCACCATGTGCTGTGTCTAATTATTCAAGTTTCAAAGTTTGCAAATTAGATTAAACGGCCGGATTGAACTTTTGACAATTCACAATATTTTAGTTTTTCTTACCCCGACCCGATATACATGTGTGTGGCGAAATACATCTGCACAGATTCATCACTTCTAATGTAATTACATGTGGTATCTATAGCACTGTTGTTGTCATACTGTATTCCTAATAACCAGGTACAAGTTATCACAGGGTAGTTGTAAAAGCAAGTTATATTGGTTGGCTTTAGTGCGTCGCCTGCAATAATGATACATAACTTGAAAACTGTTAAAGTATTGTTTTCTTTTGCAGCCCGGTAAAATGAACGTTATCATTTGTATATCACAACAATTGGATATTTCCATGTAAGTGAAAAATTTTCTTTTGTTTGAATTTATACTTGATAGGATTGTTTTTTCCTTTTAATCACTGTGGGAAATCACATGATCAAAATAATCTCTAAACAGAAGTTATATTATGAAGAACATTAATAAATTTCTTATCATGGTAAGATATGAAATTTAAACATAACCTAGCATATGTCTAATGAAAAGTGTTAAATTATTATGTAGTTGTCAATAATGATAGATACCTTGCGATTACAAACACTAAGGAAAACAAGAAGTCTCAGTTTCTTGAAGTGTTCCAGATAATCAGAAGGTGATTTTAATTGAAATCTATGTAGTTTTAGGATACATCTATGTTTCCATATGATAGGCTATATTTCAGATATACAGCAAAAGTTGCTTCAATATTATTCCATATTGTTCATAAATTTATTTTGTTTTAGAGATTATTTTGGTCACGTGATTCCTCAGTGTTAATAGACTCATAGCTTTTTACAGCAATTATATATAATTTTAATTGGCATTTTACAGATGCTTCGATAACATCAGACACAGATGTGCATTCTTTGTATGCAAAAATACAAAGTTATTATTATGTGTGTGACCTGTAAAAACATGATTAGATGAACACAGCACGTACTTCCTCTTTGGCAGTTAATCACATGTGTCCTTTCTGTCGCATCAAAACCACAACTACACATTGCCAACATGCTAACATGGAAGAATAGACACATACCTGTAAAAAAACAACGCAACTATTCTACTCGTTTGTTTAGTATCTTGTGAAAATTTAAAGAACGTATTCATCTTGATGAACCATAGAACTACACTGTAAACACGGCACAGATGCTATCTTCTATGTGTACAATTTGTAACATTGTTAACAATAAATGATATTTATTTGTTGTCAGTGTAAGATCGCATTTTTTGTGGGCATTGAAGCATGCCAACAGATTTACCATACCACATATTTACGGACGATACGTCTTATTTGAAACCGACCGAACAACAACTTGTTCCATGTCCTCCATAACTTTACGTAATTCAAGGCTGTTTAACTTTAAAAACGCTTCTGAGATTCAATTTTATCAAAGAATACATTTCTTAAGTACATATTTGCCGTATTATACTATATTTCATAACAAATACAAAGCGTATGAAAATGAGCACACGCTTGCTTTGGTCACATAATGAAAAGCAAGTGTTAATAACGTGACCAAAAAAAACCTCAAACACTATCGGCGTAGATCTGTAACCGATATTAAAACCAAGTTGCGTCTTTTGTTATCATTTTGAATTAAAACTCAGTTCCTGCTAGAAATGTTATTTGAAACAACACCAAAGCCCTTGTTTTTGTCACATGGTCAGAAAACATTTTGTAACGTGACAAAGTTTTTTTCACGTGACCAAACAAAGTCTTATATACATTTTATACACCCAATGTGTGCGTGCACATTTTGTGAAAAACTCAATTTGTTTAATTCGGTGGGAATCGTTATTCGACGACTGTGGGAGATCGCCAAATGTAACCGTTTCGAGAATAGTAAAACCATGCGTTCTATTTACGTAAATCGTTTTTATTTGCACGACTTAGGAAAATAATTACGGTCGTAACGGAGGGGGCGAAAAATTCGCAACCGTTTCCCTGAAATGGAAAACCTCTTTCTGATCAATAACTTGAGAACCACCTGACCCAAAATGGTCACTCAATCAAAGGTCATTGTCACAGGGGCCGAATCATGGAAAACTGTTTACTTCAGAACCACTTGACCCAGAATGTTGAAACTTCATGGGTGATTGGACATGCCAAATAAATTATCCCTATTGCAGCCTACTATTAGTGTCTCTTTCATTTTCGCTCTTATCCCCTATTGACTTCTTCCATACTACGAGTATGCATTTGGGGAGGTGGACATGGGCTTTTCTACAAAAACATCATCTAGTTTGAAAATTAATTGCCCCCACCCCCACCCTTCGAAGAAGGAAGGGTATATTGTATATATCCCCCTTGTTCCAGTAAAAGCAGAGTGCTTTCCTATTGATTTGTTAAAAAATAAAAATGCTTATAATTAAAAAAAAATATTAATCAAGAATAGTTAAATCTCACAAAATAATTAATAAGCACATCAGCTTTGCTCATATAATATTTTATTATCTTTGACAGTAAAAGCAGAGTTTCCCCCCTTGATCTGGTAAAAAAGGTTGAAAATGCTTATTAATCAAAATTAAGTTGCTTTTCTTATTAATCAAAATTTAGTTGTTTTCCTTATTAATCAAAATTAAGTTAAATGGAATCACCAAACTTATGCTAACTGTTCATGCCCATTACCAGAAACTGTCAACCTATGCCTCTAAGTGTTTTGATTTATCATTTAGTGAAATATTGCGAATTTTCATTGAATAAAATCCATTTGAGTAATACTGTAATATACCTTTGCCGATCTACTTGTATATTATCCATAAATGTCGGAGAATTATAGTCATGCTTTATTCTTTACTGTAAATTTCTCGACTCAATAAAGTTCAATTATTATAATAACATGAATTTCATATGTTATGTTACAAAAGATATAGGAAATGGAACATTATCATATCGTATATATCTTTGAAACGTGTCATTTAACACCTATCAATTTCCTTTCAGTGGTCTGAAAAAGAGTTTGTCATGTTATTTCTAGTTTCTCTTTTATTAAAAAATTATATCATATATTAGAAACAAAGGTCATAGATTTTAAATGTTAAAGAGCACACAGTTGAATAATTCATAGAGTGAACAGTCTTTAGAGATAGCCACATACAAAAAAAAAGAAAGCCAGCAAACTAATTTTAATCCGAAGGTTTGTCCTATTGCATGTAAAAGCTTAAAATACAAACTTAGAATACTCGGCCCTGCTAGCCTATAAGTGCCGAAAGATTTATGTGGCTATCATCTCTTGCTAGGGTTATTACCACTCGAAGGCACTGTTTTCATATGGCATTCAAATACTAGATGAACACGAAATATCTTAAAGAAAGATAAACGACGCATTTACATTATAGATTAAATTTAGTATATTATAAAACATATCGTATAGCAGATTACACAATGTAATTCTGCTGGTTTTTATTTCTGAAAAATCTGCGGATAGAGGCTGTCACGCACATTTAAATAATAAACAGATTTTTGCCGCAAAAATAAACTTTGATATTTCACATAATATAATGACCCGTTATCTTTATCTCACGTGTTTTTCGTCTGCTATCAAATTATTCACACCGTATCGATTGTGGTTGATTGCTTCTGTCATCAGTCTATTGTCCACGAATGAAAGGTTACCGTTTCGGGCGTGTAAGCCTTACAAGTATATACGATTAGATAAGATAAGATAACTGCATAAAACAAAAACATACATGTATATATTTACATACACATTATATAACACAGTACACAGATGCCACTCATTTGAGTTAATATAAGGGAGAGAGAGAGAGAGATAAGCCTTTTAGACATTTTTATCTAAAGTCGCATCGACATATGATACATGATATGGCGACTTGCCATCTTTAATGGTGGAGGAAGATCCCAGGTGCCCCCTCCGTGCATTATTTTATGACGAGCAGACACCTGGGTAGAACCACCGACTTTCCGTAAGCCAGTTGGATGGCTTCC
Organism: Mercenaria mercenaria; assembly: GCF_021730395.1. Classification (NCBI taxonomy): domain Eukaryota; kingdom Metazoa; phylum Mollusca; class Bivalvia; order Venerida; family Veneridae; genus Mercenaria; species Mercenaria mercenaria. Next base: position 45,989,193 of record NC_069378.1, read on the forward strand.
TCACATGAAGAATTCAACGCTCCGAGTGAGGCTCGAACCCACATCGATGAGGGGCAAGTAAAGTCAGCGATCTTAACAACTCGGCCACGAAGGCCCCGGTTAAGACAATTTTTAACCATAGGAATATATGACTAGAGTTATCATTAGTAAATTACAATTGTTGTACGAGTGGGTGGATGTGTGTATAACTTGACAATGAAAAGACTCGGCACAAGATGGATGTCTATAAATCAATTAAATAAAATGACTTCACATGCCTTTCCAACAGTATTTAATTATAAAGATACAATCTAGTTTCGCCTATTGGCTCATCAGTGTATATACAATGTAACGTGACGTTACTATGGTAATGACGCGACGTCAATATAAAGAGACGTAATTCTGACGTTATTTTCTCAAAGGTGCGTAATAAACGTTGTTATATTTAATTATTCAGAATATAACTATTCTTTATAATTTACTGTTGGAAAGGCATGTGAAGTCATTTTATTTCGCTGCCAACTGGGTAATTTCGTATGAATACGCACCAACGTACTGGGGATACGCCTCGAACTGGGGAATTCCCCAGTTCATTTTAACATGCAACGTTATTCCTGACCTTCAAATTAGTCATACCTCGAAATTTGAGCTTATTCTGAGCGATAGAAAATTATTCCCCGGTACGCCAGTTCTGATCATACACATATCTCATACACAATCAGAATTTTACAACAGTGGGTATCTTTCGCCATTTACTACAGTTCCCCAGTTTACCTGTATACAACTCGTAGTACATACACACAAAGGTTTAAATTATTTTCACTATTAAACATATGCTTTCATCATTATAAGCTTATGAGTTAAAAGATTATGTTGATTAATTCATCAAATACCAATTAAATATCTTTTTACGTAGACTAGCCACTAGACTGATAATAACTGTATTTCTAAATTTTTCCTTTTTTGACGAATTCAGTTTCATAGGGACAAAAGCCAGTCTATTTTAGAGATTTTCACACAGGACTAATGTTGAAATTATCATATGATATTGGACATAGGATATAGACTGGCTCAGTTCACTACATTCAATCATAAAAATGTAAAAAGATATATCATAGTCTAGGAGCTAGTCTACTTTTTACGTTCACAAGACAGTATTATATATTTATGTTACCACATATCTTTTCCGGCTTATTGTGTTATGCGCTTTTATTTCTAAGACTTGATTTGACAATACTAATCTTAAACTGAGAATATTGTAATACACAGGAACACTACTCAAAACAAAGATTCTATATATTTTCATCGCATCTTCAGGCGCGGTGCTGAAATATACTAATTCCTTTTGAATAACCGTGCTGCATTTGAAAAAATAAATGTAGTATTACCTCCAAAGATGTTCATATATTCGGCTCATAATGCAATTACCTATGTAAATTCAACAGTAATTAATACAGCAAAGCCAGAGAATTTTAATACAGTTTCGTTATTTGTAAAAAAAGAACAACAACCTTTGTTGTTTAACTCATCCGATTGATATTATTTACTACACATCAAAGAAATGCATAAGAGGATCTGACTCCAGTACGTTTAAAGTACTGATTAAGAACACGTGAAAATAATAAAACCTATATCATACAGTAGCTAACTCATGCAATTATCTTAACACAGGATTTTCATGCTATTTTCGCGCTGATTTTGTTCAACAATCGCAATGTGTTGAAATCTATGATGTAAACATGTTTCAACAAAGCATATAGGCGCATATACATGTCAGAAATTATTGTATTGTACGACGATTCTAGATATGTATAAGTATGGATATGGCATACAGTTATGTTGTGTTTTTCTTTTTTAACTTCAGGGCCGTAAAAGTTAAATTTGATCAAAACTGCGTTTTAAGAATTTTTGTTTGACTGAAGTGGACGACCTCACTCAATTGCTAATCAGTTCATAATCTGTTTATTCAAAAATAATATCACATCGTATGTGTATTGTGGTAGCACTAAATTTTGGTAGTTTGGGGGAAAGAAAACAATAAAACATTCTTGATTGAACTGACAAGGACGATGAAATCGAAAACAGAACAATACACAGATGAGTTCCCTAGGTGTCAGAAAATGCAAAATGTAATGAATTGAATGAATGCCGATATCTTTATTTCTCACTACGAAAGTACAGTCGTTAATGGGAACATGAAAACAGCGACATTTTATTGCCGGGCCCGTGAAAAAATGTAAAATATTTTTATTGAACCGCCTCGGTAGCCTAGTGGTAGAGCGTCCGCTTCGAGTGCGGGAGGTCGTGGGTTCGATCCCCGGCCGCGTCATACCAAAAACGTAAAAAATGTTACTAGCAGCTTCCTCGCTTGGCGCTCAGAATTAAGAGGGTAGTGCTAGGACTGGTCAGCCCGGTGTCAGTATAATGCGAATGGGTGGGGTATCATGTCACGTGTCTACGGCTTGATATTCCAGTGAGGCAGCACTATAAAAATAGGCATTGTGCTCACTGCTACAAGTAGACACCGTCGTTTATATGACTGAAAAATTGTTGAAAATGATGTTAAACCGAACACACACACACACACAGATAACGATATTATTCAGTTTTTCATAATGATTTTTCAGTTACTTGGACAAGGTTCAGGCAAAAAAATCTTGGCATATACTTTCAATATAATCTTAAGCGGGATACTGATATAAAACAAGTTTGCAAAAAGTAGCATTATTATATTCAAACGAACCTGGATTACTGGAAAAACGTCTATAATTAACACAAACAAAATTATATTACTACAAAACGGGTCTGTAGCACTGTTTTGGTAATGAATTTTAAGGTTTTGATCAACATTTGAAATTAATGATAACCTAAGTTTTGATAAGCATCTTTTTTCCAGAAGGCATGTTTTCTGTTTAAAGTGTCAACTGGTTTATATACTTAGATAAATTAAATATTTCAAAACCTAATTTTCACTACCATGCTTTAAATTTAACTGTATAAAATTGATCGATGGATGAATGGATTTTAATGCTAACTCCATTTCATATCTCTTGTTTTATGCATACATAATTTCTTTGATTTCTGTTAAATATTTGTTACTATATATATACTATGTTTCTTTCCGTCTCTTCTATTTAAGTACAAATCATAATACAATACAGTAATAGCATACCTAAAACACAGTTTATAGCCGCATGTTATAAAATAGATACAAGATGCTGTGATAAGTGCACCCAAACACAATTACAAATGTACTCTTAAAACAGCACATGTTAGAAACTTTTAAAATAACATAGAAGTAACGTGGAAAACATTCGCTAGCACTTACAGAAAACAAATGGTAAAGAATACTTATATTAAGTCGAAGCCACTGGTTTCCATGTTAATCATATACAATAAGAAATATACTCGTGTTTTTTCTCGGAAAAATATATATGACCATATGTAATATATATATAATCATTAGGATATGAAAGTATATATTAAAACAGCAAGAATACCAAATGCATTTAAAATATCTATGACTGCTTTTATTTCACTTGTTTTTGATCGAAATGATTTTTACACGAGCATTCAGACACAGCACGTCCTTTGTTTGAAAGAGCCATGTACGTTTGCTTTTGGTAGAAAATAGTATACTGCGGTAAATGAAGCAGTTTTGTGTATCAGTTTCCATGCTTCTACCTTACGTTATAGCATATATTGTAAATGTTCGTGATTTGGAACTCTTCGTAGTATTGTGTGCTATTAAATAATTGTCAGTTTCAAAAAAGAAAAGTGTCGGAAAACTGGAAAAAAGTCTTTCCCAGTGTGGGATTCGAACCCATAACCTCCAAGAAATCTGACAGATTACCTGACAACGTGTAAAGCAACCTGGTTTTCTACAAACATGACAGAAGAAAAAAGAAACACGAAAATCCATCGCTAAACAAATATGTAGGCCTTGAAGTGATGTTTGTTCATCTTTTTGTTTATATTATTTGCGACTTGTCTCGGGCAGGACACAACGATTTGTGTGCAAGTCGAGAATGCTAATAAAACCTGAAATATTACTTTGAATATATCTGTAAATGTCTTTTTCTTTTCTGAAAAAAAAAAAACAGCTAGCCTATTACAGGGAAAACGTGCAAATAAAAATAAATGCTATGTCATGTGTTTGCCTCAAATCTATGTTATTCATATTAATCACCTCTATATTTTTTCGTCTTAAGTTTATGAGATTTTGCCTTCATTCGTAAGCAGGTAGTGAAAAAATATCCGTGAAGGTCATGGGTTTATGTCATTCTCTGCGCTCGTCATTTGTTTACTAAGAAAACGACAGAATATAAATAAAATCTTTTATTTGAATTATCTCAACCTTTTAATTTTAACAATTACCTGTACAGAATTCCATCACAGGCCGCTATTTCCGAGACGTATTATCTGAGCGTAAACCTGGATACATAAAGTAATGAAATTTTCTGCATGTAATAGCATAAAGACAAACAAAGAGAACACAACTTTAGAAAATTTAAAAAGCCCTATTAAAGGTAACTTACATCATCGTGTTTGAATAAACTTTATTAACTTATTGAACTTTACTACAAACTTTACGTTTGGGAAATATTCCGATTGTTTGGAGAGTAGTCGGACACCCCGATTTCGAATAAAGTGCATCCTCTATGAATACCCGCGGAGAAACAAAGTATATTTGTTATACGGAGGTTGTTGCTCTGAAAAGGTTAATTTATTTAGTAACTTGGCTAGAACAGAAACACCATCCTTTGCAAAGAGGTTTTAGCTCTCCAGATATGTGTGTAAGGAAGGTTATCCTTGTATTCATAGGCACGTAATAGAAACATATTCCATATGTAATTCTTTTTCCTAACAGTAGAAACCTATCAAACACCACAAATATGAGTAAACATTCTGCTAAAACTGTTAAATATTCCACGAAATAAAAAAAAATGTTTGTTTCGGGTTTAGCGCTGTTTTCTATGTTACGGTGGGAAGCTTACCTAGCCAGTGTTCCTGAATTCTGTATTCTCAACAAGTAACTTCCAATTTCATCACATAAATCAGAGTTGGAGGACGAATGATTTCGGACACGTGGCTCTTATCAAGCCGTCATGCCCTACCCGGGGATCGAACTCACGATTCATAGGTCTGCGTTCCCTCTGATCAGCTCAACGGGTGGGGTAAAAGACAGAAAGAAAATAGCGATTGTAACTGAGACTCTTTGTAATTCAACAGTGGCTGATTGTTAAACATGTGTAATTCTATGTTGTCATTATCTACATGACTGTGCGACTCAAGAATCGTAACTTTGTACGGAGGACTGGAGGCTCAAACTTGCAACCCCTGCTTTCGTATTTACGAGATATATTAGGATTTGTACGGGCACGTGTATATGTGTAAGGTTTCACTTTACTTTCATTTTAATAAGCATCTTAGGTGGCAAAATTCAGAACGTAACAATAATTATCAACAGTCATCGAAAGTTAATAAGGATACGCTAACGCGTATATGTAACCTAGGGATAGTATCTCTTACATCATGATTACGGAAATTATAGAAGTTATGATTTATTTCAAATAGCGCCTCTGGTATAAAATATCAAAAGAAAGAAAAATAAACTTTGACCTTTAAAACCGAATTCTGCCGTCAATATATATGAACATTTGCGTAGAGCAGGTAATTTACCGTGGCAACTAATCTTATGGTCATCTTATGGGATGTGTGTGCGTGCGTGCTTGCGTGTGTGCTTAGGGAGTGTTAGCAATAATAAAAAGAAAAACAAGATTCAAACAACATTTACTCCCGTGGCGGGGCGGCTATGTCAATGGTCATACGTCTGAAATAACAAACTTTAAAATATTTGAACTTGTATAATATTGAACTATGATATTTTACAATTATGTTTCAAGTGTGAAAACTCCGAACTATATACTAGTATACGTAGTATACAATTGCATATGCATATTACTTTTCATTTTAGCAGTGTATTACAACGGAAAACTTGTTTATTGGTATTTCTAATAAGAAAAAGATGAAAAAATAATCATTATTATAAAGAAATATATTTAAAGCGATTTTAAAAAATAACATATCAGTATTTACGCAAAGTTGTCGCATTGGCGTATGTAAAAAATTTTGCATTGAAACCATTTCGCACCGGTCGCCAGTTTTACAGTTATAAAGACCTCTTTTGAAAAGAAAACCCTCTCTCACGTTCCAAGATTTGTTTCACGTCTGTAGTGAGCTTCTGATGAATGAGAGTGTAAAATACTAAGATTTGAAAAAAGGTATATCAGAAAAACACGTAAACTAAGCTATATGTGATTTGGGTGTAGGGGTAGCGTAATGTAATTTTACGCGAAAATGAATTCGGTGGCCCCATAATTTTATTCCATAAATCGACAGAAAATAAAATTTTCATCATTATGTTAGTTTTTTGTCAAATTCTATCGTTTGGGTTTTACATGAGACAAGATTAAAGCAAATTTTTTATCCGAAACTCAACGTCGTATTTGTCGCCCTGACGTCACTTTAACGTAAATATCGACTTTAACGTTAAAATGATCACCATAAACTATACACCATTTTAAAGACATTTTTAAATGAAAATGCGATGAGTAGAAAGCAAATCGATTTCTTTAGAATGAACAGAACGATTTACAAAAATCGTCTGATGGACATGAAATCGCGGTTCGTCAAAAATGGACGTAAATTGTCGTTTTGGAAGCTCTGCAGAGAAAAAAGTTACGGAAATATCCAAAAAGTAAAATAAGCAGTCTATGAGGAATATGCTGAATTTTATATTAATCAAATTTTCGAAACGAAACCCGATAACTCCAAATTAGGCGCATTCCACCTTAAATAGCAACTGGTGCTATCTAAAGTTTTAATCATTATAATTTATACAATGTATTCATTATAACAATATGACATTTCAAATGTAGGAACGAAAAAAAAAGTAAAACACATATGAACTTAACTCCGATCGGGACTTTGTCTGTTTATTTTTAGTGTACTCGGATACTGATGATTTCCTTAATCAGAATCATTCTTATAGGAACCACTTATATGTTTTGATTCTTAATATTATTTTTATTGTACTTACAATCACATTCAGTAATAACTGTCTTTTGAACGAATAGTATTCTTCTGCAAAGGGTAGAATGTTCGTTTACAATATTGCGTCTGTAAATCAGTTCTTTGATTTAGACGGAATTGAAGGAGAAATTGTCTGCGTAGCAATTTAGTTAAAACATAAGTGGGGACTACAGTAAACAATATTCACTTAATATCGAAGTTCAGCCGCTTTCGTAATGCTTTTGATTGAAATATAAAGTTGATATAACTAGATATTTTTGTGCGATATATTGTGTTTCTGCATCATCTATCTGGCCTGTTCTTCGATCGCTTTTTGTCTACTTTAAACAGCAATTTTAATGTTAACCTTTGACATAGGCAACTTTGATTGAATTTTGAAAAAATTGACGTACCGCTTACAAACAGAATTTAGAATTTCTTCAATTGACTGACCGCCTTTGTGCTTGGGTGAGTAGGGTCGCTGATTTGTAATCACCGTAAGCTCTCACTGATTGAGGGGCGTTGGTTCGAGTCCTGCCTCCGACCATGTCTCTTTTCGTAAGAAAACTGTCAGTTTCTTACGGAGGATGGGAGACTATTACTGGATCTTCCCAGGAATAATTGTTGAGTAAACTGCCCGCCTGACATAACTGAATACTGTTGAAAACGAGCGTTAAACCCGTCAAATCAAACCAAATTCCTCGATTGACTTTATTCATATACACGTTATGCAACAAGTGATTCCGCATATATTATTTTAATATCTAGTTCCTCGTTTCGACTATACACACGCACCCATTTAGTTACACATTTGTACCTCATTTAGTCTTTACACTAATTCCCCGTTTTGTTGAAACACACAATTCCGCATTTCGTCTATACACAAACACCAACTTTGTTATACACTCACCTCAGTTGGTTTAAACACAAAATTCCCCGCTCTGAATGGGAAAAATCTCATTTGTTAACAACTGAAGATAGCTTTAATCTAAAGCCTCGGATAATTTTAAGATCATAAGAATAAGAGTTGATAGAAATATGATAACTGTAGCTACAGTAATAAAGAAGTTCCCCGTTGGTAGGTTTATAACTTACATGTGTGTGTGTGTGTGTGTGTGTGTGTGCGTGCGTGCGTGCGTGGGTGGGTGTGTGTGTGTGTGTTTGTAAACATAGCCAACTGGGTAATTTCGTATGAATACACACCAACAAACCGGGGATACGCCACGAACCGGGGAATTCCCCAGTTCAATCTAACAATGCCACGTTAATCCTGACCTTGAAATTAGTCATCTCTCGAAATTTGAGCCTATTCTGAGTGGTAAAAAATTATTCCCCGGTTTGCAGGTTCTAGTCATACACATATCTCACACACAATTGGAATTTTACCAGAGTTTGTATCCTTCGCAGTTCCCCAGTTAACCTGTTTACAACCCGTAGTAAATACACACCAAGGTTTAAATCATTATCACTGATTTAACACATGTTTTCGTCATTTTAAGGTCATGGGTGAAATAATACGTTAATCTTTAATTAATTACCAATTATATATGTTTTCACCTTCACAAGACGATATTATATATCTATGTTTCCGAATATTTTGTCCGGCTTATCGTTTTACCATTTTGCTGTTATTGCCATGTTAATAAAATGTTTGATAATAGAAATATTGAATTAAAAATATTGTAATATTCAGGAGCATCACTCAAAATATACAGTTTATTTATGATCTATCAATATATTTTCATTTTACAAACTTTCAAGTTCAAGCGACGCTGATATATGCATCGCTTTTTCCGGAAATATCTGTCAGTATTAGATCTATAAAGAATTCACAACGGTTAATGCAAAATGTTAACAGATGACACCACTACAACTATATTTCAAAGTCTATAGTTGTTAAAAATATCGTTTGAACCAGCTCCAGGAAAAGCAATATGAACGTATTGAACAAATTTTGTTCGAATTAATATACTTTTCCCACCTTATTTGCATTTCGTTAACTCTTCAAAAGTCTTGATATAATATATATTTTTATTTACATTTCGTTAATTCTTCTAAATTATTGATATCATTTATTTCTTCATTTTAAATTTACTTATGGTAATTCATTCGGTATACAAACGGCCTATTACCGTTAAACTGAAATTTACGACTTGCAACTTGCAAATTCAATCCGGCATGAATACTTATTTTTAATGAACTTGCTAAGCATTATCTATAGGGTGCAGGTATGGGCACCCGAACAGTCACTGGTATTTCAGCGGGATTCACACGGTTCCAGTGCCCTGTTTGGGGATTATGTGCGATTTAATAATTAAGCCAATTCTTTTTAAATTATTTAACATTTCAAACCTTCATCTATATAAAACAATTGAGTGATATTTATCATATCAATAAAAGCTTTCGAATAATCTTAATTATTTCCTATATAGGTACAGCCGTATTTTTCGATAGAAAATAAACTTTACACTAAATTTCTGGCGATAAAAAAGGTTGTCGGCCAAATCAGTTCTTTTTATTTGGCCATATAACACTACTGATTGAACGATACTTGTTCATTCACACAGCCAATACCTTACTTTTTTTTGAAATGCAATAATTATATTTTTCAGCTATGTTTTATTCATGCATTCTGTGAATATGCGCACTAACTTATAAATTTATATTTGTCTCCGCCAAAAAACGGTTACTTCGAGTACAAAGTTGATTTTTACATTGCATCTGTTGCATTTTTAATAACTTTTAAATTAGGGTCTCAGGTTTATTAATCTTCAGCCGACATAGGTGCTTATTATTGTTAAAAGGCCAAAGTTTGCTTGTCTCTCAAGGCTTCCTTTTGGTTAAGGGAACGAAATAAGTTGCATACCTCTAACTTCACTCCAACAGTTTAACAATAAAATACAGAGTTTTTGGTCGCCCAAAAGTAAAGTGGATACTAATACCTCTCACAGTACTGTCCTGCATTTGCAAAACGGCTGCATTTTTTATGTTCATTACCTCATACGATGCTTATATAATCAGCTGACTAATAGACTTTAATCACGGAAACGGAGGAGGAAATGTAAACTTACTGTACATGTATTCTGTACTTCTGTCAAATTTGAGGGGTCATCTCAACACTGTAAATTACTTGTTCAAGTTGTTGAACGTGCGTGTATATTAAGGATATATTGAGGGCTTTGTGCAAAAAGAAATTACTAGTATTTCGTATCTTCATTTTTTTTTTCTCTAGCAAAATGTGCAGATTATCGTTAGGAATGCTCTACATTTCTCTCAATGGACTATGGTTTTCTGTAATTAAATAATAAGATGGATAAATAATGCTGTTACGTCTACAAACAAGTATTTTAACGTCATGGTGGAAATAACATTAATAGCGTTTCTAATTGTGATGTCACTGATGACGCCATTTATATGTGAAATACTGTATAACGCTAAAAAACGTCTTTTTGCTATTAAAGAATAATAATAATGAAAAAGAAAACAATAGGCGATATCGGTCAGTTAATTTCCCTGATATAGGTGGCGCTGCATGCGAATAGGTCCTAGAAAAGTTTGTTTACATTATTTGCATTATTATTCAGTCGCTGTCACTTCAAACTATAGATCTGGAAAATATCCGATTATGTAATCAAAATTCAGCTTTTTATCCCTTGAGCAATTGAGGAAAGAGCTTTATTTATATTTATTGATACTTTGTGCCTTAAGAAATATGATGCTAGCTGTAAGGACTGTTTTAAAGTGCATTTTCTGTGTGTCAGTTTATATATGGACTGTATCATTGTTATGTTTGTTAATTGTGACAATAAATGCTTTTATTTAGCTTTAAAGTATTTTTCAATATTGAAATGCCTCCTTGGAAAATCATTTTATCATTGTGCAAGTATTCAGGCTATATTCTTAGAATAAGGATCAATATACTAGACAGTATAATATTATATTCCTAAAGTTACAAATTAATCGGAAAGATTTGCATACACAGCTTAATGCAATGAGATCTTGAATAATATAGAAATTATAATAATAATTACTGTAAAATGTCAGAATATATGCCTTTGTGATAAGATGTCCCTTCAATTTTCCATCAGCCCAATAAATTTATTATAGGTGTTTTCTCATATATATCATGAAAATATCATCCATGAGGCATAAATAATCTCTATTGACAAGATACCACGTGTTAATTTAATTTTATGTTGCTGCCACTTTAATTTTCAGTCAACATGCCCACATAAAATTGAAATATAAAATCTTTACATTTAATAAAAACACCCGTAGGATTTTTAATACACAGACCACAAATTTGTGAAGCTTTATAAAAAAAAAAACAAATGTCAGACCTTTTAGACATTATTTCAAACTGCAATGTATTAAGAAAACTTATTATACACATTACATTAACATCTGACCGATATGTAACACCTAAGTGGGAGCAGAAAGTGTTAAGTCTGCTTCAAGGACATGTTCTTGAATTTAGCCCCCTAGAGTTACATGGACACATGGCATGCACATTTTTATGATAACAATCAGTATGCATCCAGTGGATAGGAAATTTTATGCAAACTAAATGTTTCCAGATTAACCATTGTCTATTTGAAGCAAAGCTTCCATTCAGGGGTAAAATTTAACAATATTTTCAACTAGCTACTAGCTAGCCCCACTTTGCTTATAAATTATACGGAAATGTGCCTCGCTTAAATTAATGCTACAATAATAATTTAAGTTATATATTACTAGCCAGCATTTTGAAATGATGAAAATTTTACAAGGCTTTAAATTGTATGTTAAAAACAGAAGAAACAGCTATCCAAATAAATTATATTGATAAATTACATGATTAGAATTATTTTTTTTAAATGCTTTAATTATTTTTTTATTCAGCTATCAAATGCATGAAAGGTTAAGAAAAAAAGTTTAACACTATGATAAAAGCCGAGAGTACACAGCATGAAAGGACCTATTCGCCCATAGCGACACATGTCAAATCATTTGGGAAGATAACTCAGCGAATGCTGTTATAACAATAACAACTAGAAAGGAAAGAAATCTGCAATGGAAAATCTTTCCATTATTTACATGGCCGAGTGGAAGGAAGAGTTATCTCTGTCACATAACAAAATTTGTAAAGTTCACCGCTCGCGAATAGTGAGTATTTTTCGGAGGTCTGACATTTTGTCAGCATTCCTTTTTTTTTAAAGAAACTAAATATCTTACTAAAATGATTTTCTATTTATTTAAGTTTTTTTTAAACAACAACACTTGGAAGTTTGGAAATATGAAAACTATATTGACAATTTCTTTATTGAATTTTAATAAGAGACGAGAGTCTATCCGGTAGATATAGTCCCTGAAGATTCGTAATATGATTAGATCTACACAGTTTGGCGGTAAGAGGTATTTTGGACGAGTAAAATATCATTCAACATTTTGAACGTAACTTAGTCATAAATGAAAAATGTTGTAAGAACTGATGTACTGCACTTATCATGTGTCGCCTTCAGATTAACATTAATTAGAAAATATATGCGTGGGTCTCCGTAGTTTGATAGCTACAGCGATGTGTCATGCATTACCAAATCTAATGAAACATACACTCTATAGAAGTTTTATAAACTACACTGCATGCTTAAAATCTCAAACTTTTAAGAATGCATCTAAGCAATCAACTTTTCATCCGAGTTGACATTGATTTCAATGAAACGGTGGAAATTTCAAATTCTATACATTCTTTCAGCGTAATACAGATTTACATAATTTTAATAAATATTCATTTGAGTGAATTATTAATCTTAATACGTGAATTTTACGGATGTTGGCGAAATAAATAGATGATCTTACATAAATGAGTTCTTTTACTGAATTTATTCAACTAGTTAATTAACATAATAAAACGCGAGGCTCGTGACAAGCATTTTATCTTTACATAAATAAGGCAAGTGTTTCTTCCTCGTTCTTATAATTAACAAAATATTATTAGAAATCATAACGTTTTAGCAAACAAGTCCAAAGATTTCATAAATTTCAGCGTGTGTTTGTGGCTCTAATCCGTTTAGTTTAGGAAAACAGTACTACATGTATATGTGTTCTATGAACAATTCACTTTTTATAAAATCTTGTGACGTTATTACTGATAGTCTTAGTTATAAAATGGTACAAATATCTCAATTTTGATTTAATCCTCTTTCCTGCATTCCAATAAGCCCTTTTATATAATAACGCATTAAAAACACTTAAATGAAACTACGTCTATCCAAGTAAAGTTGCATGTCGTACAAGAATTCAGAAAAAGTTCCAAAATAGAAATTGCCTGGTTATAACTACATTGGGGTAAGTTAGTTCTGGTCAACAACTTTTCAGACTGGCAAATTTCCATGATAAATAGTATATAGCAAATGTATTTGGAGACCTAGCTTGGGATAGTGTTTGGGGCGCTTGATTCAATGTCAAGATCAATATTGCTAAAAACATTTTTTTAATGTGTCCTTTCAATGAATTTATATTAAACCTTGCCTACAGGTTGCTTCAAGAAAAACCAAGACTCGAATTGTGTTTGCAGCCAGAAGGTTCAGTCTAAATGTGCTGTACTTGAAAGACTCCAGTGTGTGCAGCGATCTTAGGCGCTGGTCCAGAGTACATTTCACATTTAGGAATTTTGAAGATTTGTGGTTAAAATCTCGATCGGAACTTTACTTTGTTTTAGCAGTGTTGATGGCATTAGGGTAAATACTGCCAAGGTCAAAATATAATACTAAAAATAGAAAAAAAATAATTCAGTAATTGGATCGTCGAGCAAAACAGATGGTTTCCATGGTGTAACACAAAAACGAAAGTTTCTGTTTGTCGAGGCCATTGATATATCAAGTGTTATCATTGACGGTCTCGTTTATGTGTAAAGTATGAAATCTCATTCATATGACTGAAGAGCAAAAGCTCAATTTCGTTTTAATGATTGAAACTCTAGTAAGTATTGCTTGCAATTAAATCATGTTGAGTTTCAAAAAGGAAAATCGTCACAAAATTAGGAAAAAGATTTTCTCAGCGTGGGATACGAACCTATGACCCTCACAAATTCTGAAAGATTAACTGTGTAAAGTAAACGTACTAGTGAAGCCTGGTTTTCTAAAAATAAGATAGAAACAAACCTTCTTATACGAAAATATATTGGTAACCAAAAATGCTGTTTGTTTAATTCTTTGTTAATATTAATTGCGATTTTGTCAGGCAAGAAATAACGATTTTCATGCAAATATTAGAGACTGCATATCATTTGAGGTTGAATGAACGATTTCCCGATATTTGATTCTTGTTTCCACATATCAACCTGAAATTTTACTTTGCAAATATGCGCAAAAGTCTTTTTCTAAGAAAATCAACTTTTCCTTAGCCTGTTAACGGATAAAAATAAATGCTTTGTCTTCCTGATTTAAGGTTATGTGCTATCTTATTAAAATTAATTACCTCGATAACTCTTTTCGTCTTAATTTTAACACAAATTTGCCGTCACTCTCAGCGGGGGTCATGGGTTCATATCCTACTATTTTGTAATACCTTACTTTTTGAAACTTATCATGATTAAATAGCAAACGGCACTAGAGTTTAAATCCATATAATGTATACAATGTACATGTATATACAGTTCTATAATAGTACAATATTTCAAAGGTAGGAACACAACCACTGAAAAAAGAAATATGTTTAATATTACCCCGATTGGGAGATAATCTCAGTGGTAAGTTGCCTGTTATCTTTGTTGTACTCGAATATACATGATTTCCTTAATCCGAGTGATTTTTATAGGAACCACTAATATGTTTTGACAGGACTGTTAATGCTGTCTTTGGAACGAGTAGAATACAACTGCAAATGGTAGCATGTCTACAATATTGTGTCTGTAAATCAGTATATTTATTTAGACAGAATTGAAGGAAAGATTGTCTGCTTAGCACAGCTTTGTGAATGCCTTATGGAAAATTTTAGTTAAAACATGGAGAAGGAACTACAATACCTAATACTGTTTTGTGCTATATCATAACTCTGCATCATGCATCTAGTTCGTTCTTTGATTGTTCTATGTCTTTTCATAACAGTTGATTTAATGTAATCTGACATTTTCAATTGAATGTCGAAGGATTGACGTACTACATGTACTTACAAATAGAATACAGAGTTTCCTCTATTGACTGACCGCCGCTGTGTTCGGGTGGTTAGAGTCGCTGACTTAAAATCACTGTAATCTCTTATTGATTAAGGGGCATGGGATCGATCCCTGCAACCGACCGTATCACTTCATGTAAGAACATGACAGTTTCTTAAGGAGGATGGGTACTAGTGGTGGATCTTTCCAGGAACAATTGTTGGGTAAACTGCCCGCTTGACATAACAGAAATACTGTTTAAAAATGGCGTTAAACCCATAACATCCCTCGACTGACTTACTCATATATAATGGTGCTTCCGCATACACCAGATTAATAGCTAGTTCCTCGTTTCAACTATACACATGCACCCGTTTAGTTATACACTTGTACCTCATTTAGTCTTTACACTAATTCCCCGTTTTGTTGAAACACACAGTTCCACATTTCGCCGATACACAAACACCCGGTTTGTTACACATTTACCTCAGTTGGTTTAAACACAACATTCCCCGTTTTGAATGTGAAAAATCTCATTGATTAACAATTGAAGATAGCCTTAATCTTAAGCCATGGATAATTTAAAAATGACAAGAATAAGAGTTGATAGAAATATGATGACTGTAGCTACAGTAATAAAGAAGTTCCCAGTTGGTAGGTTTATAACTTAAATCCCCGATTGTTTGCGTTTACATGTATGTGTGCGTGTGTGTCTGCGTGCGTGTGTGTGTGTGTGTGTGTGTGTGTGTGTGTGTGTGAATTAAGCATTATGGTTCTGCTTAAATGCTTACCTGACAAACGGTAAAATAAAAATATTGATAACTATGAAGTATGGGTAATCTCATATTTACTACTATCTATTCGCATAGTAAGGCTAGTAAGACTAAGGAACAGTTGCCAACCACTCAAAATTAGATTAAAAGAATGCATCTAAAACAAAACAAAATACAAAAAAAAAATGAACACATAAAATATAACATGCGCATTAATTATATAACTTGCGCATTAATAAGAATGCTATTTCTTTTATTTTGAAATTGGAAATCCCCTGTCTGTTAAAAGTAGAAAATCATCTTGTATATGAACTGATTAGCTACCACTCCTTAGATCAAAGTAAGACAATATGTTAGCTAAAAAGTACTACTGCCACTTATTTACATTCATGCTTTAAGAAATACTAAAATTCATGTTCTACAGAACTGTTTCTTTTTCCTTTCAAGTAAAATATGGAAGCAGGTTTTGGCAGATATTTATACAAAGTTTTCAACACTGAAAATGATAATCATTTCTCATCATCAGACATATACATATATTCTGATTATTTTCTGACAAATTTTTAATTGCAGTGACTAAAACTTTCCTTATATCATTATATACTGGGCAATAAAAAGGTACGTATTTTTCATCTTCTATAATATCATGACAATTAAAACATGTTCTGTTTAAACATATATCAAAAAACACTCTAGGTTGATGAAAAGTTAAACAAGCTAATTAATATGTGTTGTAACTGTTTTAACTGAATGGACTGTGAACGGACTACGTGCTACATTTTGCATTTGTATATATTTGTAAATAAATCGTTTTTTATTTCTACCAGCAGTATTACATTTTATGAAAATATCTTTCAAAATGAATTACTGGTACTAGACCAACAGTATTTATTTATAACTCTGATTTTTTATCATGTACGGTACTGAAATAAAATCAGATTTAAACAAAAAACAGCTACGCCAACTTCACTGTCCTACATTCCGACCTAAATAATGCCATCAAGACATAACTGACGAGAACGATATGCATTCGAGTCGTTAATTATGACATTGTAAATGCAATAGCTAATTCCCATGCAAATAATTTACTTCCGGTTTATGCAAATCGCAAAAAATCATGCTTTTCTCGAAGGTTGCAAAAAAAAAAAAACACAAAAAAAACAAAAACAAAAAAATCGCAGAAATAATACAGGCCGATTTAAGGACAAAACCGCAGAATTTTTTGCCCAAAGAATTAACATGCTATACAGTAGTGGTACTTATACATGCTTTTATTTCCTGCCCTGTGCAGGCATGCTTAAAACTGTGAATTTAAACCATTGTATTTGAGGCCTACTCCTTAAGTTGTATTTTTACAATAAAGCTTTGATTTTCTACGCAGATGAACAGCAACAACACAATACAATGATGCGTTTAATGTTATTTTAGCAGACGGGCCTCATATTGCAACCGTCTTTAAAAATGTTTTATTGTTGTGGTCACAAGGTTTTAGTGTTTCGACCTAGGCCAAGTAAGTTTGTGCTTTTGCTTCACTGCTTCGCGGAATCGATTCAACAACATATGTATTAAGATATGATTATAAAAACTAAAAATATATTTTCTCGGATCAGTTGTGGCAGAATACTAACAAAAAAAGAGCAACACCCACCTTTAATCTCATGTATCAGTTGTAAATGTGTTAATTCGGAACTTTAAAAAGAAAGAAATAGATTGCATGTGAATCATAGAATATTTTACATATAGCAATATTTTACATGTGCAATTACAAAAAGAATATAAACCCGAAATCCTATGGAATCCCTGGTTTCGACTTATCGGCGCATTTAGACAAAACATGCGATTTTACTACCTTTCCTGTGCGTTTCTTTTTTTTCCGGTGACGATAAGGAGTGTTTTCATTTGTCCAGGGAGACAAGCTTTGCATATTTAATGAAAACAAACAGCGGCGCCGAAAAATAGGTCGTTTTGCGTCCTTAATTTATGAAATAGCAATATGAGGTGGTTACCTTTGCTAGGAGACATAAAGACAAGTCACGGGCTCCGAAAATTGGTGATGCGTGGGTTCCATAATAATATTTTTGTTGCAATGATTATCTCTGAGTCCCTATAATCTTATAAACTGATGCATCACTACATTATCATAACTGAACCAAGGGCCGCCATTATCTTTGATGTGACCAGTAAGCCTATTTATTTTTACCCAAATTGACCCATATTTGAACCTGGCCTAGATTTCATCAAAACTATTATCAGTAACAAATTTCATGAATTTCCAGTCTAACGAGCAGTCCTAAACGCTTACACGAGGTATTTCTTTCATTTGACCGGATGACCTAGTTTTTGACCCAGGATGACCAATATTTAAATCTATTATAGATTTCGCATAGGGAAACAGCCTGATAAAATCTAATGAATATCCAGTATTAAATGCAGCCTTCACTGCATACACAAGCTATTTCTTAGATGACCCATATCTGAGCCTGCCCTGAATTGCATCAAAAGAAACATTTTGATCGAATTTAATGAATATCCAGCGACTCCTTTTGCATAGGCAATGTATTTTTTTCATTTGACCTGGTGACCTAACTTTTAATTCAACATGATCCATATGTAAAACTTCACCTTGCTTTCACTAAGACATAAACATCCACTGAAAAATTCAAACAAACGGTTATTCGTCGATTTGACATGACGACCTAGTTTTTGACCCAACATAACCCATATATTAACTCGACCATTTATCAAGACAAACATTCTGATCATATTCACGATTATCCAGTGTAAAATGCAGCCACTATTGCATACACAATGATTTGCTTTGATTTAACCGGGTGACCTAGTTTTTTTACTTCAGATAAACCATTTTAGAACTTTACCTAGATTTTATCCACACAAACAGTCTGTCAAGTTTTATAAAGATTCAGCGTAAATGCAGTCTCTATTGCATACACAACATTTTTCTTTGATTTGACTTGGCGACCAAGATTTTGACATAAGATTTTCCATATTCAGACTTGATCTAAATTTCATCAACTTGAAGGTAACTATTCTGACCGAATTTTATAAAGGTTCTGTGTAAAATACAGTCCCTATTGCATAGACAATGTTTTTTCTTGAGTTTGAACTAGGTTCTTGTCCGCAATTACCCTTATTAGAATTTGACCTAGATTTTAACAAGGCATAACAAGGCAACTAAATAACCAATATCTACATTTCATGTAGACGTTATTCAGACAAACATTTTGATCAAATTCCATGAAGATCTGGTGTCAAATGCAGTCCCTATTGCTTACACAGGAATTTTCTTTATGCTGGCCTGGTGACTACGTTTTTAACCCCAGATAACCCATATTCAAACTTGACAAGACTTCATCTAGGCGATTGTAACAAACTTTCATGAAGAAGCAGTGTACAATGACGTCCCTATTGCCTATACTTTTTTCATAGGTACCAAATTCACATGAACACATCTATGCGGTACCAAATTGTTCGGCAGGACCAACACTTTCAAAATAAAACATGTTCACATGAAAAAACATTTTGTGAACTTGATGATTACATGATTTCACTGTTTCCATGGCAACCGTTCATTTTTGGAAAGGACAACCATAAAGATGATAACCCGTCATATCTTGGTCAGTTTTGGTGATAAAGCAATAAAAGTTGTATCAAAATGGAGCTAAGGCATTGCCCTTTAAATATCATATCTTTTATGTTAATTAACTTATTTGCATATTCATGTATATTATAGAGAATGTTACAAAATGACAAAATTTCATTAGAAAATATTTCTATATAAGTTTTAATAAGTTTTAAATCAATTTAAATGTACCAAACAGTTTTGATCTGTTCTAAAAGTCTGTAAGTGTTTTCAGATAGTATTTTGTTACACTTATGGTATTTTCTTTACTTCAAAAGAGGTATATTTAGATAAGTTGCATAAAATTAAACACTTCCACAACCATCATTACTTGAATACAAATGTACCTGCATATTTTCTTTTATTTGTTAGTTTTGGTTTAGCACTTCTTTGCAACAGAAATGTAGCCATGTGATATTGAGCAGCTAACCTAACAAGATTCTGTACCAGAAGTTCTCTACAGGCAGGTGCTAAATTCTCCGTATTGTACAGGTGTAAGTCTATTGACTTCAGACACGATATCTTTATTGAATCGTCACGGAGAGCAAAGGCCTCATCCTGATAATATCTGACTCAAGACCCTATGACGCGTCCTGTCGAGCTATACTTTCAATATGTTCTTCTTCTTATTATTATTATTATCATTATTATCATTATTATTATTGTACCAATTTTGTTGAGCGCCTTTTCGTACAAAATATACGTTCAAAGGCGCGTTACTGTTAAACATGTGACATATCGCAGATATATAGGCAAATCACAAAACATGACATATGCAATCATAAAACTGAAACTGAAACTGAATAATTTGATTAAACGCCTATTTTTATAAATGATATATTCAATATTCAATGACGTTGTACACAATAACAATAATAGTTATTATATCAATATTGATAATGACAATGATAATAATTACAGCCTTACTGTAACAAACAGTCATGAGTGCACTCCTCCCCTTGAGTTTTTTTTACCCCTATTGCCAATACCAGTGCTTAAAGCACCTGGTACTCCCAGACGAGCAGCATATTGAGGTTCAAACCCCCTGGTTAATGGTGCCTTCATATACTGTATTAGAAAGAAAGACCACACACTTCAATATCACAGTTCCATTTTACAAATGTGAGTCCAGTCATCTCAAAAACTATCTCAGGTATTCTTGAATGAAAAAGTATGTTTTCAGTGATGTTTACAATGAACACAATAATGCTACTTTTTCTAAAATTGAAAGCGTGCATATGCCTTTATAGCTTCTTTTATTGAATTTAGAGGTAGAGTGGCGCCAATTAGACTGTTAGATTAGAGAGATGAAGAAATGGAAAACCAAATCGAGGGTTGAGCGTGAAACTATTGTTTCTTGTTCTTTATTTATATACAGTTAAATTCGCGCTCAGCCCACGAAATTAAATATGTTCATTAATACACGGCCTGTAAACACTGGCTCGTCCTCTTTAAGGAGATGAGTTGAAAAAAGAGCCAGTGATACTTCCGAGGCGGCGCTAATGACCGGAACTTTTTGCAGAATGTAAACAAAAAAGAAGGGTGAGTTGATTATTTCCTTTCTCAGATAAATGTAAGGCCCTATTTCAAAAAACAGCCAATGTAGTTCCACTCAGAAATGATTATACATTTTATATATGCAGGTCATGTTGCAAGGTAAATGCATTCCTTGACGTGAGAACTTTGAAAGTTAGAAAATAGAGCATGTCCAAACCAAAAGTAGACATTTTCCCATATATTTCGCCCTAATTTACACAAATTGAAGGTTTGCATCAATCTTGCTGAAAAGCATATATTGGTTCTGCATGATTCATGTGGTTAACTAGCGTGTTTATCCCGTACATGTCCATTTATCACCATGTGGAGGAGCCATTGACGCAGAGGAGGCGCTAAGAACCGGAGTGGGAGCCAAAGCACTATGAAATTGAGATTTTTTTAATGTATCACTAATTCTCACATACCAGAGCTTTATCATGGTTCCCTTTGATTGTGACAAACATCTGATGGATGATATTGTAACAACATCCTATTCATTTTCTTAGAATGTATTTTGAGATATTTGCACTTCTTTTTTTTCTTTTTCACTTGTCTAATAATGGGCTATCATGGCGTATGAAGTTGTATAATTATGATATTTTTATGAAAGGGACATTTCCTAATGCACAGCGGTTTTCGTGTCCAACGCATTTTGAAATTTTTAATAGTTAGTGTTAACTTTTTAGTAGTCTTAAAATGCAATTGCAATATGTGCTTCACTGGGTACTTACAAATGCTAAATAAATATTTTTGTTTACTTGTAAATTGCTTAATTCGATTACATATATATGAAAATGCTAACACTCAAAATATTTCTCCCAGATATTCTAACGATAACAATGAAACTGAAAACGTTAGATATTTATTCCCCGGTCGAACCGCACGTTTTATTTAGGCTTTGTCTTATCCTTGCCCGTTTGTCAGTCGTTCTGCAGTCAAAGTCATATTGAGTTATAATTTGGTACTGGGAGTTTGTAAATAGGGTGGCATCTGTTGAGGCAATATTTGCTGTCAGACTTTGTTGTTAATTAATGCTACACAGTAAGAATGGGTATTGATCGTTACTGAGCTTACAGTTACAGAATTATAGATACAGTTTTCTAATTTTACTTAAATAACGTTTATAAGGAAACATGTATGTTGATACTTAATTTCCAGCTAGCGCGATTCATTGATTTGCCGATCCTATTCTGAGGAATACCGAAAAATATCATTTCTTATATTTACATCATATAGTATCACAGCCTTACTCGATTTTATCTATGCTTTCAAATAAACTCTTAAAAACATTTGTTTCTCAATGAATTAGAAAAGACATAAATATACTGAAAAAAAAAGAAAAAAAACAACAACATATTAGCAAAAATATCGAGGGAGTTTTATAAATAAAGTGTACATTCTAACATGACTAGCAATGCTTAAATCGTCAAAACGATATTATGTTTACGTCACGTGGACGTTGTATTTAGCGCCATGTATGCACCCAGAAATAGCTGTTCAAAGTTTAATCAAACATTTTACTAAGTAGCAAGTGTAAAACCAAATGTCAATTAGCACAACTGTTTTGCTTAATTTACACACATACTAAGCTGATTAATGGCCTTGCAGAATAAATCATTTCCGCAAGAAGTATTACCATTTCCGTCCTGGTGTGTATTGTACAAGCGAACAATCGGCGATAATACTTTGCATTTTTTTTGGTGCAAAGGAGATCTGAATGTATTCACTTTATTGCTGGTGACAGCCGTTCCCTTGCGCTTCTTTTTATTTTGGGTGCTCGTGGTTACATTTCTAAAGTGTTCGTGTAAATTTGATGTGCTTTGCTGTGTTTTACTTTCACTTCTTTTACAATTGTATGTTACGTCGTTCTTTTTCTTTGTCAGTGATAACACTTTCCTACGTTTGCCTTTAACCAGACCCATCTGGAACGAACAAAAGTAATAATATCATACAGAATTGATAATCCTATCTTTGCGATTCCTTTCAAACATTTACATTAAAATTGACCATTTGTCATAAAACTGTGTAGCCGTTGCATTGATATATACGCATATATTTTAGCTCGATTTTTCGAAGAAAAAGTAGAGCCATTGCACTCGCACCGGCGTTGACGTCGGCGTTGTTGTTTTTTATAAAGTCAGTTATCTCTGTTACTATCAAAGCTATTGACTTAAAACTTAAAATAGGTATTTACTATCAAAGTCTACACCAGGAGAATCAATCCCTATAACACTGATTTGAATTTAATGGAGTTATGCCCCTTTTTAACTTAATTTTTGGTTAACCCTTTTGATAGCATCAAATATCTTTGTTACCATCAAAGCTATTGACTTGAAATTAAAATAGTTTACTTTCGAAGTCTACACCAGGAGAAACAATCCCTATAACTCTGATTTGAATTTTGACAGAGTTATGCCCCTTTTTTAACTTAGAATTTTTGGTAAAAGTTTTTAATTAAGTCAGATAGCTCTGTAACTATCAAAGCTATTGACTTGAAACTTAAAATAGTTAATTACTATCAAAGTCTGCCCCAGGAGAAATTAACCTCATAAATCTGATTTGAATTTTGACAGTTATGCCCTTTCTAACTTAGATTTTTTTGTTTAAAGTCTTATAAAATTTTACTGGCAAAGCTCTAATTCAAAGTCAAGCACTGAGAAAAGTCGAATGCGCTGTCTTACGGACAGCCCTAAGACTTGTTATTTAGGTAGAGTATGTGCATTTGGGTAGTATAATACAATTTCAAGCAACAAATTACAAACATTAAAACGGAATAGATAATTATAACAAAGCGAGAACGAAAACGCTTTATACGAGTGTTAATCACCCAGAGAAAGAACTGGTCAATGGCTCCCACTCTGGCCTTTTGCGCCTCCTCCAAGGCTTTGGCTCCTCCTCTTAGCCAAACTTGAGCATAGAGGGATAAAACCCGCCGTTAAAACACATAAATAATTCAGATTTAACATACTATTATGAGAAAAATTGGTACAATGTATGTCTACCCTTATTTGTGTAAATTAGGGCGAAATATATTGGTAAATCTCCACTTTTGGTTCGAACTTGCCCCATTTTCCAATTTTCAAAAGTTCTCACGTCAAGGAATGCATTGACCTTGCAAAATGGCCTGCATATATAAAAAGTATAATCATTTCTGAGTGGAACTACATTGGCTATTTTTTGAAATAGGGCCTTACATTTAACTGAGAAAGGAAACAATCAACTCACCCTTCTTCTTTGTTTACATTCTGCTTAAAGTTCCGGTCATTAGCGCCGCCTCGGAAGTATCGTTGGCTCTTTTTTCAACTCATCTCCTCAAAGAGGACGAGCCAGTGTTTACAGGCCGTGTAATATAGGCTAACCAATTTGTTTTTGACAAGTGTATTGATTTTGCGGATTCTAATATTCTGTCTAACGACACTCTTTTGTTAAAGTTAGTAATCGCTCTCCCCGTTATTGAATGTAAGATCGATAAGATCAGACGACCTGCCCTTAACATTTTGATTTAAGGTGAAATAGCACTTTGTATTTTTTTTACAACCCGCATATGATTTTGATATCATATTAAAGTAAAAGATATCCCCGGCATGAATGTGTAACTGTTTTCTTGGTAACCAGTGAAACTTTTTGGCTATGACGTCGCAAACATTACAATGCACGTCTGTTGTGGCGCCACGTTAAAAATTGATAAAAAATAGGTTTATTTTCTCTCATTTGTTTATTTTTTCTATTTACAGCAATGAAACTTACATCTTTATGTTTGTTATTCGAAGGTCTACGGCGCTAGACAGTATTTGTCACTTTTATTTTCACAATTTGGAAAAAAATGAAGAAAAACGACATTCTCAATTTTTTAGATTTTAAGAAAAAAATGGCACACTTGTCTGTTTAACGGGAAAAACGGCTCGATTTTTTTTTTTTTTTGCCAATTTTTTATATTTTCAAGATTAACTTATGTTTGATAGAATATTAAAAAATTAAGTACTCTTACCACCCAGTATTTTTTTTAATTCATGGTTTATTAAACATACCCGTCAGTAAAATGTGACGTCAAAATATAACGCATAAACTCTACCTAATTAATCTTGCGTCAGTAGAATAATATGGATAAACAAATACAATACGTTTTCACTCACGCTTTGTATGTGCATATGACAGAAATAGCAAAGTATCAAGCTTTAAGTATTTTTGCATTATGTATTTTTCTTTAGAAAAAATTACTTTATGTTAAATGTGTATTTGCATGTATAACATATTACGTACTCTTCCTGTGTGGAGATAATAAAAGAATTCGATTCTATTTTCTATTCAGAACATTTTTACTGAAAAAAAAACATCTTATGAACATAAATGAAAAATGTCTTGCATATGACAACTTTGTTTTTAGAATAAATCAAAAATGGCCATTGAATGAAAAACCACAAGCAGTATCTGCATTTTAATTTAATTCATTGTCATAACAGTTGGGAAAAATGTATTATTGCATTTAGTTTAAACATATTTTATTCCCAGTCATACATATACAAATTCAGTTAAATACATACATCATAGTTTGAGCAAGATAAGTAGGAAAGGATAAGAATGAAAGACACGTAGTCTTATAGAATTATTGCATTTGATTAAACATTCGATATAGGTTGTTCCGCGCAATATCGATGCGATCCCAAACTGTTACACGTACGTGCAATGAACTCTATGGATGTTAAAAAAAAACTTGCATAGTTTTTACAAATAAATTCCATCGTTTTGCCCGCTACACATAGCTAAAAATGTAACTTATCAGATTTATGTTTTACATGTGCATTTTAAGCGTGTACAATGAAACTGCACAAGCTGTCGTACTCTGAATTTCAAAAACTCGGGAGTTAAAAAAATGCGAAATTTAGAAATGAAATGCTACTCGTATATGCGCACTTACAACAGCGCTGAAACGTACATTAAAACTGCATTTGCTACAGTACATTTTCATTTACTATCAAAATATGATGACAATGTGTTCATTATTTTTGACCTGTTAGTTACACCAGCACTTTTTCCGTCCATCTCACTTAATATTGCGCGTATGCCCTGCTCAAGGTCATGACAATGTGCAAATTTATGCATTTCATCCTGTTGGAAAAAAGTTGCAAATAATTGTTGCAAATAATTTGAATGTTGACATACTTTTAATGGTTTTATTCTTTATGGAAAAATCCCTGTCTACAAACAAGATCGAACTTCACAGTATTAATATTTTAAGGATACCAGCACTGTATTATGCGATGTTATGTTTAGGAAAAAGATATTTATTTCAGATTAAATCATCTTATCTCGAGCCCACGACGTCTTATTTCGAACGCATGATATATTGTCTTTTTGTCCTGTGTGTTCGACATTTTATCTCGTGTGCGCATATAATCTGCGCATAACAATTTATCTCTTCACTTGAATAATGCACAGACGGGAACATAGGGTCTCCGCCATCATCAAAAGCTGGAAAACCGCTATATGATTAAAATTGTGTCAGTACGACTTCATTCCCAACATCCGTCTGTTTAATCTTTGTTGCTCCACATTGGAAAAATGCTACATTCAGTTTGATGACTTTTGTGAGCACAACCTTTATCTAACCCCCTCAGTCAAGTGTGACATTTACCTTACAGATAGAGGTCTTATGTTTGCTCGCGAGAATCGATCTCACTGAGTAAAGCATAAAGTATTTTCAAAATATACGACGAAGTAATGATCTGGACAAAAATTAACCGGACAGATGGACGGACGCACGCACGAACGCACGCTTGCATGCACTCACGCATGAATATTTTCCTGTATCTATATGACATGAAACATTGTCTTATTTAACAGTCACATCGTGTCACTGTTGGACTCACCGACGGACTGTTCAGGATGTGGGGTGGATGGGGGTCAGGTAAGTAGGGATAGAGTAGCAATATTTTCGTTGGTGACAGACAAATATAATTATCACAAACTATTCGTTACTTTCATCACTTTTTATCGCATATTTGATTAATACAATCGTATTTCGTTATTCCGGAAGACCAAACTTGATACGACGTTTCTTTTGCTTTAGATATGTTTTTGTTGGTGGAGGGGTAGGAGTGGTGGTAATGTTCAGATAGGCGAAATAACTGAATGGCACAGCGGCTAATTTTTTATATATTGTAATTTATTATTAAGTAATTCCATTTTTATCATTTTGGAAGCGGGTTTCGTTTATAGTAGTATAGTAATGAGACTGAGGAAAAAAAGATATGTTACCTGCGGAAAAGTCTTCCTGTAAGACATTGTCTTTATCACTACACTTGATTGAATCTGTTATGTCACATGTTCGTGTGACCTCACTGTAGTCATGAGGTTCTTCTTTTGTTTGTTTGTCTTGAGTTTTTCAACTTCCCCCTCATGGATCAAAGGTGGAGGACGAATGATTTCAGACACTGTTTTTTATCATATCGTCACGGAGAACGTACGCCTCGCTCAGGGCTCGAACTCACGAACCCGCGATCCGCAGATCTGCGCTCTCACTACTGAGTGAAGCGGGTGGGCTCGAGATCCTTCTTTTACGTTCTTCAGCTTTTACATTCTTCAGCTATTAAAATTTTCAAACAATTTTTCTTTCATAAAAAAATGAAAAAAAATGGTATATTTTTGAATGACTTTGATTGCCTACATGACGGCACATTTTTGCAAGATTAAACAAGATCTGGAAACAGAATTGTTTTATTATAAAACAATTAAGAATTGAGAAAAAAAAAGTACATTAATTAAATTTTATAGGGGAATATTCAGTGCATACATGCCTTTTTAAGTATATAGAATATTCTTATGAAACCATATCCGCTTTGTATGACAGAACGCACTTTGACGTCACTTTTTGTTCGTCGGATAGGGAACAAAATCAGTGATTAAAAAGAATACTAGACGGTAAAAGTTCTCATTTTTTGACATTTTATTAAACCTAATTTTATCTTGAATATATAAAATATTGGCAAAAATATTTCGAGCCGTTTTCCCGTTAATTAAACGAGTGTGCGATTTTTTCAATAAAACTAAAATTTTGAGAATGTCGTTTTTCTTTATTTTATCCATCGTTTTGAAAACAAAAGTGACAAATACTATCCAGCGCCGTAGACCTTTGTATAACACACATAAAGATATAAATTTCATTGCCGTAAATTGAAAAATAAACAAATGAGAGAAAATAAACCGATTTTTTATCGCTTTTTAACGTGGCGCCAAAACAGACGTTCATGGTAATGTTTGCGACGTCATAGCTAAAAAGTTTCACTAATAACTAAGAAAACAGTTACACATTCATGCCGGGGATAACTTCTACTTTAATATGATATCGAAATCATATGCGGGTTGTAAAAAAATTACAAAGTGCTATTCCACCTTAACACGCAACATTGGTTTTATGGTGTCAGTTACTTTACAGTTTACCATAAACATTACAATAAAAGCATATGTAGCTTCCGCAATAGTTTTCACTGATCGAATGATTATAAAGATAGTGTAGTTTTGAAATGAGTTTTAAAGATTATTTTGTATTCATTCAACAATTGCATTTAGACAATCGTGCTTATCGGTAAATATGTACATAATGTAACTGAATACTACCAGTATGGTACATTTTAAATTGGTTGGGAAATTACTAATTTACTCTTTTTGGCTTAATTCCGCATCTTTTAAAAATGCATTCTCTAAACTCTTATAAAGTTACTTAGCCTTGTGTCTGCTTTTATACATTAACAATAATTCTGTGACATTTTGTGTGAAATCCTTAAAACCTAAGAGCCCTTTATTAATCAGATGCTCGGTTATCTTAAATACGAACCAGAGTGCAGAATTTTGTGTGATACTGAACTTTTGAGAAACACAATTTATTAAAACAAGAGCTGTCTTTATAACACATATGTCCCAAATGATGGTCTGCCAGTGGCAGCTTGGTATGTAATTTTGCATGTTGTGACCCTGTCGGCATTCAAACCGTTAAACATTAGAAGTGATATGTCGACCAGTTATTCTATAAAATTAGACACAAGTGTTCCTTTGTTTCTACGAGCAAATTGTCTTTGTTCTAAAGGTCGGGTGACCCGAACCTTTAACCTACCAAGTGGCAAAAAAGCAAACTGTATAGATTTAAACATAACAATATGGTATACACAAATGTACTCAACAACTTGACACAGTGTATGAAGTCCGAGCACAAAGAGACTAATATTTTTGGCCACGACTAAGAAAAATACCAATAACTCCGATCTAGAAGAAATAATCATGGAGTTTCAAACTTAAGTAATTATGGCACCATCAAATAGGAAAGCGTAGCGGCTCACTTTAGATGGCTAAATGACAAAACATTTGTCTTTTTTTGGTCTCTTTTAATACGTTTTCTAACAGATTATTACTAATGACTGCCACCACAAACACAAATGTTTAATGAGCAAATCAATATACGTACCAACGTTTCTTCGATTGGATGTTGAAAAAAGACAACCAAATAGACATGTGTACATATATTTTACCGCCTACAGAAAACTTATACGTGATGCATTTTTAATCTGCGAATTGCTTGCAGATAGTTTTGCAGATAATCTGCCAAATCTACCCTTACCTATACTCTTTTGAATAACACATTAATACCAACTAATCAGGTCAAATGAAGAATAACTTCACTCATTTATGGAATCTATATGTTATAATTTTGATAGTTATGTTTTTAGACATTTACTGTATAATCAAGGAAGATTAACACCTACCTTTGACATTCATGTTAAATTTCCCTCGTATTTAAGTTGAGAAATGATCTTTATAAATTACGCATGATAAGTGGTAATATCCATTGAACTGTACCGTAAATATTAAAAACTGTAGAGAAACTTTTTCCAGTTGAAATGTTTTCAGTACAAAATATATTTTTGAACGTTTCTTCCGTTAGCCTTAAATAGCTTATATATCAAAATATAATACACTAAACTAAACGCATTGACTTAAATCTATAAGAATATATATTGTTTATTTCTATAGATAAAACTTTCACGGTATATCATTTGCAATAGTCTTAAGTAATTTGATACTTTAGTTAAAATATAAAAAAGCTATTGTTCGTTTTTGTGCCATTCTTTTCGGTGATGTGGGGTGTAGAAAGAAGGGGAGGGCACTTATAAATGTCCTTATAAGATAAAAAAAATTACGTCATTATTCCGAATGTTTAATCAAAACAGATTTAAAGAAACATCTTTCCTATCTATTTATGCATTTACAGATAGGTGTCATATTTTATGCATCGTATTAAAGAGCTATTTCAATATTGATATATATGGGTGCCACCAAATTGCAAGAACCTACCTAAATAAACTCAATGTGAAATTATTGTATTCGAGTATGAAATTGGAAAATAATAATCTAACAAAGCATAAAGGATATTTAAACTTTTAGTGTAAGACTAAAATAAATCTCACCACCCAAATAGATATGCAATATTTCCACAATGAGTCTTTAGCCACGAGTGAAAATAGAAGACATTTTATTAATCTTACATGTAAACCAAACACATTTGCTCAGAAATTGTGAGTTAATTTTACAATTTGTTTTATTTTTTTATTTTCAAAATAAAGTGTTTGTTTCACAATTTTCTCTTGAGAGAAAACAGACCTATTTCACTCTAATAAAAATAATGATAGTTAATAATGATAATTGAATTAAAACACACAAGCTACAGACAATTTACTAAATCTTCCTTCTGTTATTTTTTCGGGGTACACAAATTCGTTACAACTTTGCCCTATGATGGATGACATCACTGTCGAAATAATTAAGATATCACAATTAAATAAAATATTTAGCTATTATGTTTGTTTAGCTAAATAATGCCATAAATGACACTGCGCTTGTTCAAAAGGAAAAGAACAGGATTTATGCTACCTTTGCCATCTACTAAACGCAATATTATGAATATGATATGTAAAAGTATTTGTAGACTGTATTTAATGTGTTCTTAGCACCAGCTATAGTGCTCATAGTATAAATCATGAAAGATGATTCTTTAGTGACCTTTTTAGTACAGTTTCGTTAAAAATAATCTTATTTGTCTCTATGAAAGACAATAGATGGCAACAAACGTTATACAACAACACATAATAAATTTGTCTAATCATAGACTAATGTAAGAAAGTTTAAAACATAATATGACAATGTAACTGCTACAGCTATATAAATGAATAAGCAGTATGAAAGTGGTAAAACATTACACTCATGAAACAACAGTAAGGCCTGTAACAAGAAACAAATAAATATACATTGTAACTTTGTCCAGGAGTAAGGCTATTTCCTTCCATGAATATTGTCTACATGACCCTTCTTCTGACTCCGTCTACCCAAACTTCTTTGTTGTCCTCTTTGTAATCTTCAATTGAAACATCACTCTTATCTCCGCTGACTTCCGTCAAATTTGGAGAAACTTTCAAAGTTGTCGTATGACAATCCACACACGCGAGCTTCGACAAAAATGATGACGTCACTGACTGCAGCCATTTTGGAACTGGTTTATCTTCTGGTGTAAAATAGGTATCAAGATAAAATACTGTTATGAGTACTGCCAACGTTTGCAGAAACAGGATAGACGCTATGTAAGAAGCTGCAACATAGATAAAATGAAATAAATTTATTTTTAAAGTTAAAATATTATAGCGATAGACATATTTAAAAAAATAATAAAGATTTTATTTGAAAAGCTTAACCTTCCTTTTGAGTGATGAAGCAGGTATTTTGAAGACTAAACAAGTATTATGTTTTGTGTTAAAAGTAACACTTACACCGTTAAAGGATACCGTCATTTTTGTTGCAAGGTATCTGTACTGTTATGTCATGTTTAGCTGTTGTGACCGCTATGTGTAACGAAAGTAGACCTGACAGCAATCAATAAACGACACCAATTGTTCGTATTGAAACCTTATAAAGACTTTAAAATGTATGTTTTGAATTTTGGAAAATTCTGGCGATAATAGAAGGACTCACTTTCATAAATATTACGTGTGATTTGTAACAGTAATTTGTACCAAACTTTCACTGATTCTGTAAAAACAGCAATTTCCTTTAACTATAGCATCGTGATTTCAGCTATATCATGATAAAGAAACATCATGTATGCTAACTAACAGTTAAGGAATAAATAACCTTAACTGTATGTTGAAGATTTCAAACAGGCCAGCATATATAGTAAAGGAAAATAACATTACTTAGGTTGATTGAAATCTATCAAATTGAATGCTGATGGACCTAGCTTGAATCGTGTCGGTAACTTAAACAACAGTTACACTTTACAGTCGTTCGCATGTATTACAAGTAAGAATTTTAATAAGAGATACCGTTATTTTACATAAATGAGTACAATGATATATGTATCCAATTATTAATATGTTTTATTAAGTTTGCCGTTACCCATTATTTCGTAGAAGAGGCTCAACAGAATGTGAATATAATCTGTGAAAAGATCCTTTAGAAGCATAGCAACTAAATAATGTAATAGCAGACTCGGTTTGATTGAGTCTGTTCATAAAAGGTAATGAAACGGTCAAAATTAAGAGGAATTCTTTCATGGTTAATTGAATTTTACTCCATGAATTGAAAGGTCTAGAAAAAATAGCACTGAGTCCAAGTACGAGTGAAATATAACATTTTATGAAATGGAAAAAAAGGTAACACAGCCTTCAATGGTAATGACACTTTCTATATAATTACGTACTTTTCAAGCAATTCGGCATGCCTCGGACGTAAATGTAACTGAACGCGCACGTGACTTTTCGTCCTAATCGAAAAATACGAAAAATGCATACAGAGAATAGATTAAGTTGTTTTTCGATAATCATTTCGGATTCACTTCCATGAGCTTACACTTTTGTTTGTTTAAGACTGTTATAAGGATTCCATGATTTTCAACAGTTTACTTATAACTCTAATACAGAGTTAGGCTGCACTCCCCCCACCTCCACCCCTACCCCCACGCCCCCATCCTCCTTTCTGTACATCGGTCTTCCATGAATAATTTGTAATTAAGCGCCATTTTTATAGACCACAAAATACGCCATTATGCCAAAGAATGATCTTTCTTTTTCCTAAGACTCAACATTTATATTTTAATACTATATTATAACTGTGAAATAAAAATAGAATTAAATAGCACGCAGAACAACATGCAGTCTGGACTATTTAACTGCGCTCACGGAAGGTCAAACATACCATTATCACGCCACAATGTTATATAAAATTGGAGAAAGAGACACACAACAGTTACAAAACATTAATAGATTTAATTTGCATTTACAATTTATTTAAGGGTAGAATATTTCTATAGTAAATGTGTACATCCCAATAGTTTTGATCAGAATATAACAGTATTCATGTATTGACTGGCTTGCCGGTCAGTAATCTAAATAATTGCCCGAGGACCGAGGAATAATACTTTTAACTATTAACTGGCAAGCCCATTCCATGAGTGTTTTATTACATGAGATCAAAATTAGTTTTGTTTCTTTAAGTTTTGACTGCAAAGGGGGGTCCCAGTTAGGTGTCTGCGCAAAATGATTTTTTATTTTAAACATTTTGCGCAGACACCTAACTGGGACCCCCCCCCCCCCCCCCCCCAGCCCCTTTAGTGTTGAACTATTCTAGACTTTATTTAATGCAACATTTTAGGGTCTATCTCTATATATCGTGACCTCTGTGTTATAAGTACTTTGATAAACACACTGGGAAACATTAAGTCAATTATGTGTCTAACATCGAGTACTAAGTGGTCAAATGCAAACATGTAACACCAATTTATAATTAAAAGCATGTATGTCCTCACCAGATAGTTCAGTGCGAGAAGGTTCATTGATGTTCTTACTGTATTCAGCTCCTTCGGTCTCTGCCATACCTCGTAGTCCTCGAAAACCATGCGTTTTAGTTCAATCTCTAGTTCTTTAGAATAACTCGGAATAAATCTGCATTGACCATATCCCACTAAAATAACTAGCACTGAAA
Organism: Mercenaria mercenaria; assembly: GCF_021730395.1. Taxonomy (NCBI): domain Eukaryota; kingdom Metazoa; phylum Mollusca; class Bivalvia; order Venerida; family Veneridae; genus Mercenaria; species Mercenaria mercenaria. Next base: position 46,023,346 of record NC_069378.1, read on the forward strand.
AATCGAGGGTTAAAGTATACACGGCATACATTTTGCAAGATTACACTGGTATGTATGATTTATAATATAACCACCAGCACACTCGACAGTTATGTTGATTAAAATGAAAATGTACATTTATAAATTAATATTTCTTTCTTACCATGATTACGCTGAACAGTTCAAAGATTAAAAATAACCAAATGATTAGATTTTTATATAAATTAAAAAAAAAATAACTGTTTCAATATCTGTTTATGCAGAAAAGTAAAAAGAGACAAACTATGCCAATAAACTTTCTGTGATTTAAGAATAAACAGGAAAAGTGAAACGTTTAACTTTGTATGTTACTACGTAAAGCTCTCAATAAAGATTTAAAATTTCAAGTTTAGTGAAACAAATGTAATTAAACACTTACGAGTCGAGAGAAAATATAAAGTATTCTCATACATTTCCTTTTTATGTCTGAAAATTTAAAACTTTATTTGATTTCACAGTTCAAACAATATGTGACAACTGGCTGGTGAATTGTGATTCACATATAGCATTATAAAGGTGCTCAGTCGCATGTTCGTAAACCTTTAATGATATTTTCTAGTTTTGGTTCACTTGTATACTGAAATACAATAAATAAAACAGTACACTACTATATCATAAAGCACAAAGTGCCTGACAAAAATGATGGTTTTACTTTTTTCAAAACATTTTTTCAGTTACCTCCAATTACAATGAAAGCTACATATTTGAACAATCAATATGCCAGATTTCACACAGCGTAAAAATTTAATTTATATTCAATCTGTCGTAGCTTCCGCGGACAAAGGAGATATTCCATAATCTCAAATTTTGTATTTTAACCGAATTGCTATTGTAACATATCATTTTCGAAGCATGATGTATACTAATGCAGTAAAAGTGCTGTTACATTCCTAATATTCCTTTTCTCGTTTATTTTCACACAACATATCATCCTTATGCTAATATCCTCGAACTTGAAAAATAATGAATTTTGAAAATACTTCACGTGAATACTTCACAAAATAGACAATACCAAATGCTGAGTGAATATGAATAAGTGCAAGTGTGAAAGTAAACGTCTTATATTTAACACTCATTCAGCAATTGTACTCATCTGAAGCACAAGGAACTCGTTATTTCCAGTAGAGCACACTGCAGGTGTCATAAATATCTTGCCAGCATCTGGTCTAGGACAAAATTGATGGAAACTTTACCTGTACTTACATGAAAACTTTACCTGTAATTAAGTCATCACCGGCACCCATCCACCATCTCAAATGGAACACTTTCGCTAGTTCTGTAGGCTTACCTGCAACCGCCGCGCCACCATGATCAGTCGTGAAAAAAATGAAACAAAACCAAAATATGACCGAAGTCAGATTAACTACCTTTTTTAATAAACTTAGTCAGGGTAGTAGTGTTACTGATTATTATCATTATTCTTTTGATTAATCAGGTGTTCGTTTATGATTAAAGCGGGTTGTTCGAAGTTTGGTTAAAACGAAGTTGTTTTAAAAGGAACAAGTGAATATGTGCGTCTTTGGCCGAAATCGGCCTTTATTTTAAAAACCAAGTAAATAAAAAGTATATAACAAGGCGAAACAATATTAAATTGCATACAAAACAAAATTAAGCAACGTCTCCACTATTATTCTCCTTTATAGAAAAATCAACAACAACAAAACAACAGTGAAACAAGATATTTGAACTTTTAACAAATAATCCCCTTTGAAAATACATAAAAAGAGGTAATTTAACTTTCCAGATATTGGAGTTTTGAAGAAAACTTTCTGTAAGATGGATTGAAAATATTATTTGTACGTGTCGTCGCCTTTTTGTTATTTTTCGCCCAAAAATACAATACAAAAGCTATTTGTTCGCTGCTTTTTTGTACCATTTATATGGTAACAAAAAGAATTTGTCAGCATTTTGAAGGCTTATTTTGGCCACAATCGCCCCAACAAAACTTTTCTTAAAAATATACTGCAGTCTAAAAAGTTAACCCATTTCTTAGAAATTGACTAAAACGTTTGAAACGCTGTTGTAATGATGGTTCTTGTACAATTGTTCACAAAAACAGTCAAAACTGTAAAAAAACTACTACTACTACAATACCTGCTTATAAAGGCCAGAACTGTCACACCACGTTTAACCATATAGTTTATATCTACTTCAGTTGAGACATCCGCTCTCAATAAAACAACGTTCTCCTCATTTCCAAAGGCTGGGCTTTACTGACAGTTTGATGGTATCGAGTTCAGTATTCACTTACTTTTTTTAATCCAAATATCCCTTTTCAGTGTATTATCAGCACTGTGAAACATATGCTTTAACAGGCTATTATTTTAACACTTCATTTAATTCATGCCGCTGATTAAATATCTGATTACAATTTGAAACGTAATTAAAGGTAATGACAATGACATTTCTGAAGTTCGTTTGATGTACAAGGAAGATTTGCTTTGGTATTATGTAGGGTCAAAATCAAACAACTAGAAGGGGAATCAAGTTTAAACGAGTGAAGATACAAATAAGCTTAGATAACCGTTTACACGTTACAGACGATAAAATATGTGGACTAACAAGCAGTAGTTTAATAATGATAACAATAAAACGTAAGGTTGTTCTGCACGTTTTAACGCATAAACGAATAAACTAAGGGAATAATGACATAAATACATAATACTAGAATCCTTAGATAACTGTTTACACGTTTCAAACAATAAAACAAGGCCCGCATCCCCTCCCCCCCCCCCCCCCCCCACCCACCCCCACAAAACACACATTTGGCTGAGAGGTGACCTATACTCATCAAAGATGCATCCTACTATTTTGGCAAAGGGAAAAGGAATAATATTTTCTCAAAATTTAGATCAAGAAACGCACCATAAGCCACCATTCCACACCTTTATTTCAAAAATTTCCAGGGGGAGTATTTTATAGTAACAATTTTTTGCAATTAAAAAATTAAAATACACACAATTCCACAATTCCAAAATTCATTTTGGAATTTCGTTTTCTCTTTAACCGTATGTTAAAATCTTAAAATTATCATATGAACCTATAAGTCTGCATTCATTTGTAGAATTTTATTCATTTGGCAAAATGTCAATATCTCTCGTACATGTAAACACGTGCACCCATTAAACAACAAAAAAAAACAGAATCACTGAAAATATTGCAAATAGCTAACTACTGGCTAGTTTTCTTTTTAATTTTCATAGATATATCTTCGGTGACACTCTACTCTGTAAGGATGATTACAAGTTAAAGTTCTACTATATAAAACAAAGCCCTGAAAGGAGTTTTTTCACCCGATACACCTGGAGAATCAACATTTCATTGTGCATAGACCGGTCATGATTTGAACAATGTTGGTAGAGGTCCACTAGACAATGCTACACGCCAAATATCTACGCACTGTGCATTGTGGTTCAAGACAATAATATTTTTAAAAGTTTTCCCTATACAACTCTATGTAAAACTAAGTTTGCCCCAGCGTGGGGCCAATTTCAAGCCTACCCTAACCCTAGAGCGGAGTGATTCCGAATATTTCAAATGTGAACATAAAGTTCATAATCATTCTAGAATCCGTTACTGTTGATTTTATTCTTTTACACAATTGTCCTCCGTTTCTCACACAGTCACACAATATAAAAATTATCAAAAATGTAGATATGGTTTTATTTTTAAACGTCCAGAATATTTGTATGATGCGGTCGCACAGAAATAGAAAGAAAACTCAAACGAAGTAAGGTTGAAACTTGATAGTTGATTTAGAGCCATAGCCAGTTGCTAAAGCATTAACTGAAAATCAAGTTGTCAAACCGGTGTTGTGCTCATACATAATGACATTATCTAATATTTTTGTGTAATTTTGTAAGAACATCTATCCTGTACAAAGGTTTATGTTAACAAAGGCTATCACTTCATTCTGATATTCTGGTATTTTAAATAGGTTGATTACTTTATTGTATTTTAATGTTGTTTTTATGATACTAAATGGTTACAGTAATCGTTGTGTGTCTTAACGGTCATCATTGTAGTAAACTAATACACAAAAAGAGATCTACCCACTGCAGCCTATTTAAATTGTACTCTTGTTAATAACAAAAAATTCATCGAGAAGCAGAACTGGAAACACATTTCAATTGGAAACAACACCGACGTGTACACTGATTAACATTGGGTATACACATCGTACACTTTTGAGGCCTTGATTGATAGATTATTACGTGCTGAGTATGTTTTTCTGTATCTGCATATCTCTGCATTCTTTTGCAATAAATCAGTGACAACATACATTGCAATATCCGTCCGATATTAAGCAGTAACTACATTTCAATTAAGATTAATGAATATTTATTTCACATTGATAGTGAAACAATTTTTTCTAACTTACAATTGCTAATTGCGGCCAAAAAATATTCATATGCAGGCCTAAGAAACTGTTCATAACTGTATCTTATTATATACGTGTAGTAGGTAAATTGTCCTTTGAAACAAGGAAACATTGTTTTATACTAGATATAGCAAAGTATAGTTCGTTTTTGAGATCAGCGGTGTTTTTATAATTTTGATAACGGAACAGTCCGTTGTTTAGATAACTGTTACAAATCGGTATGATTTAATATGATTTATGTGGAATGATAAAAAAAATGTATCACTTTAATAGACACGTAATATAGATTGGTATAAGCATCGGAGTCTTTGTATTTTATGGCTGTGGTGTGATTTCCATTAAAGACGAATTGCTTAAGTATTTGATTCTATAAGTTTTTTGTTCTCTGTAATAGCGTTTCTAGACTAGCTCCTAGACTATGATATATCTTTTTTACATTTTTATGATTAAATGTAGTGAACTGAGCCAGTCTATATTCTATGTCCAATATCATGATAATTTCAACATCAGTCCTCTGTGAAAATCTCTAAAATAGACTGGCTGTTGTCTCTATGAAATTAAATTCGTCAAAAAAGGAAAAATGTAGAAATATATTATTATCAGTCTAGTGGCTAGTCTATAGCGTTTCTTGTTTATATATGAATTATTTATCAGAATATCAGATTTTCTATGATTGAATACTTAGATAATGTTCTTAATACAGCTCTTTCCCGACTCAAGAAATGAAATTATAATAGTAGAACTTGACATGTTTTGTCACAGTTCCACACCATGCGATGCATTTTATACATCTTACGAGCCTTTTAAACATTACGTTCAGTCAAAAGTTCATATATCAAGGCTGTCTTAAACAATAGTCATATGCTAGCCATGAGATACTCTCCTATCCAGAATTAACCTTTCTGCAAACTTTAGCCCTCGTCTAAGGCCAAATCCGTCTGACTCTAAACCGCCGTCTGAAACACTGGAATGACACTCATTCACATTAAGAAATATCAAGATTCCGCATAATAGTTTAAACTGTCAGCTTACATTGTGTTCCGGGCATGTAGAATAAAATATTGTAGGGCTCTGCAGTGATAAGCTGAAGTTGAAAATATTAGAAAACCTTGCTATATTAACAAATCCCTAGTCCTAGTAACACTCCTCGATTTTGTCAAGCTTCACTTGTCGTATTTATACTCATCAGTTACTTACGGTGGCACAGAGGTGACATACACTATTCTTTTTTTCAATTGCTCTTCTCTTTTTTATATGTCGTTCCCACGAGATAATAACCCGAGGGAACGACTTAGTATGTTATGGTAACAAGTTACTAAGTCGTGGGAACGACATAGCTAACTCGTTAACGATATAGCTGTCTCGTTCCAACGAGTTAGATAGCCAATCAAATTATTTGTTATATTTATTATACCTGTCATCATCATGGACGACCGAAGAACAAACTTGCACACTGTCTTTGGTCACAGATATTGCTGCTAAGTTTCGCTTTCTGAGTCAGTCCGCATTAGCTCCAGTGTGTTGGACTACCTATTGAGTGGTAGAAGCCCTTTCTGTATGCCAGTGACACTGTATGTCGGCCAATATCCGGCTGGGTTTTGTCGGCTTCAGATTCAATTTCCCCGAACTTGACCTGGTGGGGTTGGACCCCAAGTCAGTTGGTATGTTGCCGTATAAGGGCTTGTTTGGGTATGCCGACGGTAGAGGCCCCATATACCCCTGACACTGCATGTAGGCCAATCGCCGGCTGGTTTGTGTCGCCTTTGTTGTTAATCTACCCGCATAAGACCTAATGTGAGTTGGAGTGGGATGGGCCCCCAGTCAGTTGGTATGAGTCGTTTCGTCGGGAATACATTGGTATGATGGAAATAAGAGGCCTGAAATGTCACCTATACGTTCGCCCAGTTCCGGCTGATTGTTGTCACCTTATATTGTCCAGTTCCAATGTCGGACATCCGCCGTCGCCTTACCGGAGTATCCCCGAGGGAACGACTTCATTCAACGAGAGATCGAACATTCTCCAACGTTCACCAGGTCGGGTCCGTGGGGATTGACTCGGCAAAACGCAGCCAGTAATTGACCCACAGACAGTGTCGAACTCATCTGAGATATTACATTTTTATTCTGAATGAACTAAAACCGTGACTTCTAGAGTGTTAACAGAAACATTGTTGACGTGTTGACGATGATCGACATTCGACGACTGACGACGGACACAGTACGATCATAATAGCTTACCTTGAGCACTTTGTGCTATGATGAGTTAAAATGAATGGCATTTCGAAGTGTTTCCACCCAATACTTTAAGGCACTTCCGTACGTTTGAAATTCCAGTAGAAATTGCATATTAAAGTCATCTCTCAGTTAAACAAAGAATATATAGACCGTGTCTGCATACAAAAAAGACAATCAAATGATGACTAAAGTATTTAGTTATATTAAAACCGATAACATTACTTGAGATTGATATATCAACAAAACATCTGACACGTGAGAAAGTCCAAATTTGGCCCTTAAATATGTTTGATCTCTTTAATCATGCGTACATATCGCAAACAAATAAGAATAGAACCCTTTACATTTTATTCAACTAACAAATTTGTACGAAAACAATTCATCAACATTGCCATTATTAAAATTTGATTGAGGTATAAGTTTTTCATATGAGATAAGCACAAAATAACATGACCTTGGAATCTTTACTGGTCGTATATTAAAAGTATATCTTTATGTCTTAATAAATCGTGATTTAGCCGAATTCTTCTTTGATGCAATAATATACTCTATATCTTATGCCAAGGTAGTCTCTTTTTCTTACGTCTTCTTTCTGTTTGTATATTTATTCACCAAACTTAACTTCAGTACACCGGCTAAATCCTTAAACGTTTACGACAGACCAAAACTGTTATTATATACGATACAAAATTATGTTTGTTGTATGTTTTTGCTAGGGAAATGTAAGAATATTCTGAAAAATAAACATGCCTTAAAAATTAATGCCGCCGCCCTTAACAAAAAAGTGACATTGTTATTTCGCTGAACAGTTATATTAAGAAGCAGATACGGGAAGCAAGGAAGAAGTTGTTATATTTTAGATTATGCACTCAATATAAAAAATTAAAAGGTCTAATTACAAACTAATAATTATTGTTCCAAAACATATTATGAAATCACTTGAACCAATGAAAATATGAGCAAAATAGTAGTTATTTGATCTAAAATGCATCAACGATTGTTACCATTGCACATAAAGTGTATACATTCTTATTACATAATGTTTCCTATTCCCCGTTAAGTTACAATGGAACCAGAAACTTCAATATTTATTCATAAGCTGACGCCTGAATCAACATCGGGCGAGTGACGTAACTTAATTTGCATCATTGCATTTATTATGTTTTGAATTTTAGTTTCGTCAGTAAAATCCAGGCTATTGAACTAATTCAATCTTTTTACATTACATTTATAAGTATAGATAGATATGTTTGTAATAAGAAAGTTTACTATCTTTGCATCGAGGAATACTCTTTCTTCGGCGGAATAATTCTGCGCTCCTAAAGTCGCGCAATATTTCCGCTGCAGAACTCATGCATTTGTCCCGGTATTGTCCAATTTAATTGACCTGTCAAAACATGTTCCCGGCTTTCATGTTAATCTTCATATAGGCTCGAAAAGAATATAGAGAAAACCGGGTCCATTTTTGACAGGTCAAATAAATTGGACAATACAAAGCCAATAACCTATAAATATATATCATAAACAACACATTTATCAATACAGTTTAGCTAAAACTAAAACTGACACAATGAGAGATGTGTTTTATTTAAGCATTATACACATACATAACCTCTGTTATCATCCGTTAATCACGTTCATACATAAGAACATTTTATTCATTCAAACAAAGGAATCTGAAATGGTAGACGTGATGTATACAGGTTAACGCACTGTAAACATTCCCGAGTCTTTCCCACATTACATGTAATTTTCTCATACTAACGGAATGACTTATAATCAATTTGGCGTTACAATTGATACTGTAGGTTGGTGTAATGCATACTCTCGCGTTATACGAAATGGTACAAGAATGTTTTACATGAGTGTAAAACAACGGATACAGAAGCAAATTTTGATATTAGACTTGATATATGATATAAAGGTACAAATGTAATTTCAACTACACACAAAATAAGTTATTTTTAAATATTTTGACCAGGCATTAAAATCAGTTCTGATTGAATTCTTGTGTTACTTTTTCAATAAAGCAAATAAAGTACACCATTGCAATAAATGCCAGTTTTAGTTGTATATTTCAGCCCTTGTCACATGATAGCATTCATTCCTAAAACGACTAATGTTTAATTATAATCCATATCTTCCTCGATATTTTCACCCTCTGCGCTCCCTGGGAATTTTAAATTTATACCAGAGTCCGAGTCCTGCTCAAATCTATGTAAGTAATTTGGGCACTTCAAGGCTTCTAAAACATCAATTATAGGAGTAACTAATATTTTACCATTGGGCAAACCACCCTCTAAGATCCCTATAGCAGCTGGACAGTGCGGGTGTCCGATGAAAACAAGTGCTCCAGAATCACCAATCTTTGCAAAGGATGAATTATGTTTCGGTAATATTTCTAATTGGTTATACAACCGAACTCCAAAGTTCGAATCATCCAAATGATTGGATCCCACGCGAACTGCAGCACCTTGTAGTCCAAGGTAACCTGTAGTTGGTCCAGTGGCCATACCAAATTTGTAAACTTCCGTCATAGGCCGTAATAGAGTTGCGTCAATTACATTACCGGAATCGAAGACAAATGATACGTCTGGTCCAGAACCTGTTGAATGTAAACAAGAACTAATCAGTGGCATATTGTGTAGAATTGTAAGAAATGTCAATAATGACATAGATCCCCGGGTCTGTGTGGCAACATATTACATTTTACCGATTACTTTGCACTGCATAACGCACATGGAGTAGAATGAACATCTAAAACTACTCCTTATATCAGATTTACATGCGACGTTATGAACTTTGTTTTCATTTACGAACTGACATAAAAACACTGTTTGATTAACAGTTTAATCAACCGCTTAACTTACACTATTTCCGTTTACGATCCATACATTTAATCAATACATAGGAACAGTGCAAATTTTAGATCTACGTTTAGCGTACAAACAAAAGGTAATGTGTTATATTATTAGCTTAATCTGAAGCTGTATTTGGTTGGTAATGGGGTAGAATTTGCTAAACTTTGTGCAAAAGCATCAAGCGCCTTAAAAATGTATTGTTTAACTAGAATGTGTCTGTAAGATACAGGGTGTACCCCCACCGGTACATTTGGCACAAATAAGGGGAAATAATTCAAATGTTTGCAGTCATAATGGGGTATCATCAAACATTTTATGAAAAGGATTCATTATTCTAGGCCATATACTTTTTGAGCTATGAGCATCACAAACAAAAATGTCATTACTTTGGCTATTTCAAGGGTGATTATATTGTAATAAATGCCAAGAGTCTAAGGAAGAATGAATGCCAAGTGTGCAAGGACTCATCATGATAAAGACACAAGCAAGTTTCATCAATTATATCAAATACTTTTTGAGCTAAGCACATAAAAAGGTGAAAATGTGCATATTTGTATTATTTCAGGGGCCATAACTTTGAAAATAGATGGTGGACAAGCCAAAATAAAACGTGTGCAAGATTATATCATAATAAATACTTATGCAAGTTTAGAATCATTCATATTAAATACTTTTTAACTATGTGCATCACAAGGTGAAAATGTGCATATTTTTACCATTTCAGGGGACATAACTCTGAAAATAGGGTGCTGACCAAAATGCAAAATAAGAGGCGCGCAAGTTCATATCATGATTAAGATTCATGCAAGGTTTCATGAATCTATATCAAACAATTTTTAAGCTAGGCGTTTCACAAGGTGAAAATGTGCATGTTTTACTATTTCAGGGGCCATAACTCTGACAAAAGGGGGCGGAGCCAGTCGAAAAGAAGGCGGTGCTCAAGTTCATATCATGATTAAGACTCGTGCAAGGTTTTATCAATTTATATCAAAAACGTTTTGAGCTAGGCGCGTCACAAGGTGAAAAATGTGCATTTTTGACTATTTCAGGGGCAATAACTCTGACAAAATAGGCGGAGCCAGACGAAAATTAGGTAGTGCACAAGTTCATATCATGATTAAGATTCTTGCAAGGTTTCATGAATCTAATCAAATACTTTGTGAGTTAGGCGTGTCACAAGGTGAAAATGTGTATTTTTGACTATTTAAGGAGTCATAACTCAGAAAATAGGGGGCGGAGCCAGACAAAAAAAAAGTTGCTCAAGTTTATATCATGATTAAGACTAAAGCAAGGTTTTAGAAAATTCTGGTTAAAGATTAACATGCAAGTTACAACCTCAATAACGAATGTAGATATTGGGTTGAAAACTCCACAATTGTATTCTCGCTTGTAACACTGTGTGATAGCATCAAGTCCCTTAACTTTGACGTGGAACGTGGATTTTGGTCAAATTATTCCCCTTTTTGAACTTAAAAGATCTTGGTAAAAGTTTAGCGTGCAAGTAACAATCTCAAACACTAATGCAGATGATGAATTGAAACTTCACATGTGTCTTCGGGGTTATAAAACTAGGTGATAGCATTAAGTCAAATAACTCTGACGTGCATTTTGGCCAAAGTTGCCCTATTTTGGACTCAAAAACCTGGTTAAAGTTTTGCGCGCAAGTACATAGAGCCGTTACTTAAAGACATATAGGTCTGAAACTTGTTTTTCCCTTTCTAGGTCGATTTCCAACCTCACTGGGTCAAGATCCATAATTTTTACTTGGATTTTGAACACATTAAGGCCCCTTTTGGTCTAAGAAAATTCTGATTAAAGCTGTGCATGCAAGTAACTAATTCCGAAACTAATGCAGAAATTGAATTGAAACTTCATTATGTGTCCTTTTGGATGAAGAACTATGTAATAGCATCAAGTCCAAAAACATACATATTGGCCAAATTATGCCCTCGGTTTGACTTAGATAATCCTGGTTAAAGTTTTACATGCAGGTGACTATCTCAAAAACTAATGCAGATACTGGATAGAAACTCTTTTGACATTCGGGGTAATACTCCTGCTTCTGGAACAAATAGTTAATAGACTATAGCGAATAGTCGAGCATTGGCTGTCTTACGGATAGCTCTTGTTTATACCAAACATAACGTTATCAAATTATGTTGAGCTGATCCCGTAAAAAATCGATCGTCTTTGGTGTTCACACTCCACTTCGTCCTAGTTCGCAAATGTCTTTTACTAAGTCTAGTAAATGCAGTATTTGTTCATCGGAGTGGAACACAACAGAGAAGCTACAAGCAAGTTCATCCCGCGATTGATAAGATATCGTCTCTTGAAAACAAATAACGCCAGCATGACGATGGTCCATAGAAGTAAGGGTTACCGAACGTGCTGAAACGTATTCACTTTAAAAGATTATAAAGCAGTGATTGCTAACAAAAACACGGTTAAATAAAACATTGACCCTTTGTCCAGCCTCATTTTGTTGAAAAGTATTCAATAGTTTCATAAAAAGTAATTTAAATCCAAATTTCTTCATCCCCGATAGATCATTTTTATGAATTTGATATTAACGTAAGGAAATTGGCAAAATACATTAACATATCACATGTCTTAATTCGCGCCGAGTATCATACTGGTATATTAATATCTTGGTAAAAATAAAATATTAAACTAAATAACTAATACAACAGACCTGGAATATCCATAAGCGTTGTTTGACATTTCTGTGATGTCTCCATTTCTTAGTGTTGTACATGTATATTATATTGAAACCAAATATTTTGACCGTAAAAAACCTGCGTGATTGTATGGAACAATGGAAGAAATCTTTTAGCTCGACGAAGAAGAAGAAGAGTTATTGCACAAGCCCGGCGTCGGCGTCGCCGTTGGTTAAAGTTTTTGATTAAGTCAAATATCTCTGTTACTATCAAAGTTATTAACTTGAAACTTAAAATATTCATAAACTATCAAGTCTACACCAGGAGATACAATCCCCTTATCTCTTAGTTGAACTTTGATGTAGTGGTGCCCCTTTTTTACTTAGATCTTTTTTTGTTTTTTTTGTTTTTTTGGTAAAGTTTTGATAAAGTCACATATCTCCGCTACTATCAAGGCTATGGACTTGAAACTTAAAATATTTATTTACTTTTGAAGTCTACACCAGGAGAAAATTATCCCAATAACTCTCATTGGTTTTTGACAGAGCTATGCCCCTTTTAACCTAGAACTTTCTGTTAATCTTTTTTATAACATCAAATATCTTTCGTTATTGTCAAAGCTATTGATTTAAAACTTAAAATAGTTATTTACTATCAAAGTCTTCACCGGGAGAAACAATCCCAAAAACTCTTATTGAATATTGGCAGTCTTATATCCCTTTTTAACTAAAATGTTTGGTAAAAGTTTTTGAAATATCTCTGTTACTATCAAGGCTTTTGACTTGAAACTTAAAATATGTATTTACTATCAACGTCTACACAAGGAGAATTAAATCCCATAACTCTGTTTTGAATTTTGACAGATATATGCCCTTTTTTAACTTAGATTTGTTTGGTTAGAGTTTTATAACTTTTTCTACTGGCAAAGTTTTAATTCAGAGTCAAACTCTGAGGAAGTCGAGCGCGCTGTCTTACGGACAGCTTTTGTTAATTTTTTAAAAGTAGAAATGACATTAGATAAATGTACCTGTGTTGGCATGGGGGAAGGACCCGGAGATCGGTTTCCTACGCTGAACTTGTATTAAAGCCACTTCAACACCTGGAGAGCGGTGTCCTCCTTCTTTATATGACGCAGCAACAACTCTACCAAAGGATTCCGACTGTTGACATGCCGGCTGGAAAACCATTTTTGTTTCATTATTCCCGAAGTCTGAATAACTGTACCTCTTTGTCCACTGCAGTTCTTCATGTGACAAAACGACATGGGCACTTGTAATGCAACATAGGTCAAAGGTTTTGTGTTTAACAAACGCTCCTAGTGTTCCTCCTAATATATCACCGTTATCGGTCCTCACACCAGCATGGATCCCGCATCCTATTTTTATAACTTTATGATAGTCATTTGGTCCGTTGCAAAAGAAATCGAATTTCCCTTCTATAACATCGGTTGGGAAATTATCAATTGTACCTGGTATAGGCTCCTCACCTAGTGGAATTAAGTTCCTTACTTTTCTTTTAACGTATATTGAAATGCATGGTGTTTCAATAAGCTTGTGCTGTCTAGGTGTTAAATAACCAATGGATTTAGCAATACCTGGAGTTATTGCATTGATAAATTTGTGTTTATCCATTAACTGTTCTGCGTTCTTCGATATGATTTGTTTGAGTTTTTCGAATGTCTCAATTCCATACTTATCGTAACATAGAGCTAGTATTTCCTTTTCTCTTAACATTACTATCTGACTTTCTTTTTGCAATGTGATATGAGAATTAATCAAATGAATTCTGAAGTCATTGACTCTGATATCAGACGATATCATATCGCTCTCTACGACAAAAACAATTTTGTCACTTGAAAGCGTGTATGCTGGCCACACTTTGCTACCGTTTGTCAATTTCACTTGAATAGTGTCACAAATTTTTGCACAAACATTCCTTAATCGTTTAGAACGTTTACCAAAGAGGCTGCAAACAGATTGTAATTCACTATCTGTCGGAAGTGCATCGTCGAATACATACTTCCAAGGTAAACCAACACTCCTCCGATAAATGTTTTCTGTCCAAGAGTCTTTAACTAATAGAATTTAAGAATAAGAAGATATATTTAAAACGTATCACTTAAGAAAAACTACAGACATAAATTCTATATTCTTAATTAAGTACATATTCAAGTGTGTTTTCCTAGCATTTTATTTATGAGGGATGAGCAATTTGTCAGATTCACCAGAATTGGGAAATGTATTCTCAAGAAAGGAACTAACCATTAGTCAGAAAGCAACTGAAAAAATCACACGACATATCCTGAAAAAGACATAACCAGACAGGAGCTAAACATCTGCAAGAAACACCAGTTCCTTTGCAAAAAAACGAATTTAATTTTCGACAGAAAGTGACTGTTAGAAGGTAGTTGAACACTGATTAGAAAGAGCTTATCATTGACTAGGAAAGTGCTAAACATTCGTCAGGAAGAAGTTGAACATTCGTCAGAAAGCAGCTGAGCATACGCTGGAAAGGAGTTGAACATTCGTTAAAATGGAACTGATCATTGGTCAGTAAGCAGCAGATCATTTGCTAAAAAGTTAAACGTTCATTTAAAAGGGAGCTTTACATTCAACATGAAGCAGCTTGACATTCGTCCGTAAGCAGCTGAGTATTCGTCAGAGAGCAAGATAAACATTCGCTAAAAAGAAGCTGAACATTCGCCTGATAGAAAATAAGCATTATTCAGAAAGGAGTTGTACATTCTCCAGAAAGCAGCTTATTATTTGTTACAAAGCAGCCAAAGATTTGCTGAAAAGTAGCTAAACATTCGCTTAAAAGAAACTTAACGTTCGCAAAAAAGAAACTGATAATTCGCGAGGAAGGAGATAAACTAAAGCTTAACTAGAATTGCATTTGACAGAACGAAACTGAACAGTAATTAAGAAGGAATTGATCACTAGCTTAACTCATCTCTTTCGATTGCTTACCACTTTTTTGTCAATTCCTTTCAAATGAACTTGTAAATAAAGTCTTACAAATTGAAATTTAAATCTCGTCACCAGCTCTATACACGTCATATTCCCGATATCATTAGGAATTATCATTTTATCAATTAATTGACATTTATTCGTCTTCAAAATAGCAGTTTGTATAAAAAAAATCAGTTTAGCAGTGCATGTTGTTTTAAATGACAGAAGAAAAGTATTCAATTTAAATATCAGTGCTTTAGCATTTCAATGAAAAAATTCCCTACTTCTTACATACTTTACTGGTATAGTGTGTAAATAATATATAATGATACATGCAAACAAAATATGAAACTAAAAAGCCTAAACAATAATAAATCGGCTTTTCTGTAAATGCATTGCCTTTTTTTAGCATGTAAAGATTTAACAAAGCTAGAATTCAATGTACATTGTATATGAAACAATTGAAAGAACTAATTAGATGAACGGCTTTTAATTCATTGCAAATAGAATAAACCAACAAACGTACATGCTGTCTAATAAATGAACACTGCTAACTATAAAAAAGTCACCAGAACTAAATAAAATGTGGCTTAGTTCAAAATATCAGGACCTCAACCTTAAAAATGTGACCATAGAATGGTAGTTTTCCTTATACTTGAGTGACCTTATGCAAATCGTGGACATCTGTGATAGCTCTGTATGTAGTCCTAGAGATTCGGCTTGAACGATTTCAGCAGAGACCACTCATTGATTCTACGTTAACTCAACACATTACGTTTTTTACCTGTCCTAAGCTTATATATTAAAATGTGAGTCATTGGTATTGGTGCTAATATTTAAATAATACAGTCATTTATCAACAACTGCTCCATATATAGCCAAGTTTTGACCATTTTCAAGTAAGATATAGGTTATGCGAATTTAACTATCAAAATATCCAATGATTTAAGTTTTATGAAATTCATACTAGTTTTAAACGGAACACACTGCTTAGCTGTATAAAATTTGCAAGTATTTTCATAGTATCATACACACTTTTAAGACCCAAGCAAGTTGATCAACTGCGACTGGAATTCTTAAATAGAAACATAAGACACGTTATACAGAGTTTGCAAAAAAATGAAAATAACTTTAGGAAATGGTGACCACAAACCGTATTATCAATAAGCCAGTTATGCTGGTAATTTAATTTATTAATCCTCAACGACAGATCACGTTATTCGAAGAATGCGCAATTAGGTACTTTAACAAGATCTAGTGGAAGCAAAGTACATCGCGAACATGTTTGTTTACACATAATTCTTACAGAGTGGTCGCGTTAGAAAAATGAATACAGTATAGTATTCGAACAAGTGATTATTTATTAAGTATGTGTTGTATTGGACATTATTTTTGGCAATATTATTACAGGCTATACATTAGTTTCACTGTGGAATTAAATTTCACGGTTTATTTAGCAAAAGGCGGTCGGTCAGGAAACTGAAAAATATTGTCTGTTATGTAATGTATCTTATACTTTATAACGTATATCATAAAAGATTAGCACATTTTTTATACATGTAATCTATAATTTCACATTTATAAAATGTAGGTTGATAAACTTTTCTAGAGTAGATCATTTGAAGATTGGTATTTTTCAACTACTTTTAATTCTGAATTAAACGAATTAACGTAAAATCGGTGTACAGTTTTATATATATTTACTTTAATTATATTATTTTTAGAGACGATGTTTTCAATGACTATTGTGCGGAATATCTAATTTAGGTGTTTATGACCGTTCAGTTTTAGCGGTATGTTACCGGTTATTCTTCCAGTCCGAGTCACGTTTTTCAACGTTCACGTGTTTCAGTCCTTTCAGGCTGTTGTACACCACAACAGTACATGTATTTATTCCCAACATACCTGGCCTGTTATTCTCTAGTAACATTTATTGTAATTTTGGAGTAGAAATCCTTATCAAACATTTTATATGGTTTCGTACCCAAAAAGTTCGTATTCAAGTTTTCGAGCTCGTAATAGCTTATACGATTATTAGCTCGCATTAATAGCTTATAAAAGCTCGTATTATATAAATATCTCACTTCATAGTATTTTAGAATATTGCCGTACTGCAAAACAGTAGACCTTATTCTTGTGAAAACGTCATGTTTTCTCAATACTTGACTATTGTATTACAAGATCTTTTTAAGTGTATTTTCAGTTGAAATCGTACACACTTGGATCGAATAAAGATTAGAAACATTCGACTACTCTCGTGTAGAAACATTCGACTACTCTCGTGTAGGGCAGTAAAACTATGAACTATCTGATCGAAACCCTAGTCTCATCACGATTCGTAACAGGCAATATATCATATACAGGTTATTACTTATTAGCCTTATAAATCTGAAATAGAGAAATATTGAACACAGAAATATTCTTGTGTGTCTATATGTAAAGAAAGCAAAGTGATACTAAAACACTAAATTTACTATTTAGCAAACTAAAACATGCTGAAATATCAAGGCCGTATTTATAATTCAGCTGGTAATATGCTTCTGGCACGCGTCACGACATCTTGTATAAGTATGCTTTTTCACCATACACGACAGATATCTTGACAATACATGATTTTACCAACAAGGAGACGTAAAATTTAAAACCTAAAGTGTGATATTAAGCTTTGTGTCAGTAGTCTATGCCGTGCAAAGTAATAGTATTTTTTTCCAGTTTATTTAAATATTCATAGCCTATACCATATTGACAATATGTAAACCTGTGTTTATTGCTTATGTACGAGAAATTTGTAATTTTCAAATGTTCACTCACCTAGTTTCTCAAACTTTGCTGATATTGTTATAAGCTTTATTTTGTAACTGACTTGACGTGAAAAAAATAATGTTTTCTTTTGTATTTTAATATACTTAGTATTTAACTGTGTAGGTAATATTTCTATTGATGAATTCAAAATAAAGGATTGCCTAATTAAATTCAGTTTCTGCTTCTTTTCACCATCGTTTCCAAATGAAGCAATGGTTTTTATACTGTTTTCTTTTTTATCATGTTCACACTAAAGTCTAAAGTTTAACTGGAAACGTAAAAAAAGGAGTCTTCAGAGAATTATATTGTTAGTCACCGGTTACCATTATAAATATACACCGGAAACTATGAATTGATCGTTAGATTTATGTATCTGAATATGATGGCCAGAACTCAGTAAAAACCTTTCAACCGTGAAGCACATAAAATAAGCGCAACAAGTTCTCTGCAGCAATCTGCTGAATAATTGTGGTCTTTCAAAATGTACTGGGAGCCTCCATTGCAGAGTGTTTAGAATATTGATTTGGGATCGTTATAAGTCAACGATTTTTGTTTGAATCACGCAAAGGATATTAAACTGTTTTTACGTAATCAAGCTTAAGTAAAGTATTCGTGTATACCAAGGATCAAAGCCTTGACTAAAATAATACCCACTGATGTACCCTGAGGGTCTACCTTGACACTTCAGTTTAAAATAACCTAAACTATGCAAGTGTGACACAAAACGTAATAACGGCAGCAAAAACAACCCAATATTCACAAAACGGGAAAGGCAATAAATGTATTAAAGGATTGGAAATAAATAACAAATGTCATTATCTATCTCTAAGACATTGAAATTGTTTTGTGGCCAGATTATACAAACATAAGCAACAAATTGATTTACCTGTGTAATTACTCCTTGGAAGTAAGTATTCGTGTTCAACTTGTCGGAAAGCACGTACTGTTAGGAACCATTTTTCGGACACATTTTTATATTTCGGCTCTATTTTTCCCTAAATGAATATATGACATAAATGAAGCCCACACTGAACAAACTTTCCACATCCGATGTTGTAATCAGCATCGCGTTGTGACGTAAAATATTGGTTCCTTGGGGCCACAAATGGGGTCACTAAAATAAGTTATTTTTCCCGTCAGGTAAACCAGTATTCGGACAAATATATTGACAGTGTTTTCTGATTAATTTGATATCAAAGTAAGTAATTAAACTATTTCTACACATTTCTTTATCATTCATCTCTTCAAAATTGCACATGTAACATAACCCGACGTTCAATAGCAGCTACGAAAGCAAACCGAGGTTGACTATTATAAAAAAACAACTCGAATTTCGTCTTATAAGAATTCTTGATAATTCCAATAGATATAGAATAAAATTAGTGAAAACATCGACAGCCCTGCATCTTACGTAACCTTTAGCATGAAATTAACGGTAGAACATGTTATCAACAGACAATCATTATGTAGTTTGATTATTTCTTCCCCACTTTATACCTCGGCATGTGTTAACTACTGCGCATGCGCAATGCTATCTTCATGCCCCGTTAAGACAGAAAGTTGTTTTGTAAACACAGGTGAGTTAATTTATCATCAAAAACCCAAACATAATATAGCCTTATAAAATAGTGGTTTGTTGTAGACATGAAGAACAAACATATAAATGATCTAGATGAAAAATAACATGAATAACAACGAAATAAAGCGGATATTACATGTACCCGGAAACTTACCCTGTCCGAAAAAGTGTTCCCAACCAGTATCCTACTTGAAGGCATCTATATGAAAAATAGCATAATAAATGATATTAAAAATGCAATTTTAATCACATAGTATCAAGATCAAACAAAAATTTAGCCTGCTGAGTATCTTCTAATTACAAATACAACAATAAAACCGTAATATTTCACACACAAAAATGCAGTACAATACAGTAATTAATTAAAACTGCTTATTAATTTACTTTTAATCTCAGCTATAAAATTCAATGCCGACCTTTCTGTTCCTTTACTGAATACATACAAAATCAACAAACCGTAATATCCCTTTCGTATATTCTTTCCATTGATCGATCTAGACTGATACTGCAATTTAATATTGTTTTAGTTTAAAAGCGAATTGACTCATCAAGATTCATTAATGCCGTTTATATTCACACACACACACACACACGCACACACGTACATACACACATATATATATATATGTATAAAGAATATATATATATATATATATATATATATATATATATATATATATAATATATATACAAAAGCAATTTGGGTTTGGTCAAGAATTATAACCTTTAAACAACATTATTTGAGACCCCTGAAAAAATCTTCCAATGAAATAGACAGGACTACGATGGCCCAAAAGACGCGCACCTGACCGCATATATACTTAATGATATAAGGATGCTTTCAGACCAGTGATTTTGAAGATGTTATAGCACCAAATGGAACTATATTAATAGAATTATCGGGAATGACAGATAGGATGATCAAGCCGACATTATTTCCTTTTCAATTACGTAACGTTACCATATAATACCTTTATGATTTGCCATGAAACTTTCATTTGTAAACAACCCGTGTACACTACTATTGAAATACTGTTAAATGAAAGAAACAACAGTTATAAAAATAACTGTTTTCGCGATAACAGTTTTGTTTTCATTAGGCGCAAGTCCGTAGTAAAAAGGATAAACCGACTACGGTAGCTTCAACGACGGAAAACCAGTGAAGGCGGTTACAAACGACGGCAAAACAGAACACAACGACTACACAAGGCGGATATTTTAAAAACAATGCAGGCCTCATGAACACTGACAATTAGCCGTAACACTACACGAGCACAGGCCACTCCGGTAGCCTAATGAGAAAAAAGGAAGATACAGCTGGTAAACCTTGGAAAAACGATTATGTCAGATTATCTTTGTTGGGGCATTTATGACATTTCATTTTGTGTTATTCAGTGAAATACTAAAATTTATCAGCGATAAAAATTGATATTTTCTCTGTTCCAAACAGTGAAAGATATAGAGGTATAAAATACAAACAGGATTATAAAAATATACATTTTATCATAACAAAATAATACAGTAAAAAATCAAGAAACATAATATAACTATTAACAGTTTTTCTACAAAGATGTCCTGACGACATGTAGTCATGTACATGACGTTGCGTGGACAAACTGGATATAATCTGGTTAAAACCGTTAAAAGTACATAAAATTCGTTCGTTCAAGCGTGAAATTAAAATAATTTTCACTCGTGAACACAATAAATTATATTTCATATTTTCATAAATGTATAACTATTGCATTATAGTATTCACTCGGCGAATACACTGAAACAAACAAATATCCCCTAAGTGTGTGCAGCCTTTTCCGCTTTTCACTCTATCGTGTTTTTGATAGACATCTTTGTTTTACTGCAAGAGTTATCGTTCTTTACAATCACTAAATTAAATATCACTTCAGTCAATGATATAGAGAATACTTTAGGGAAACTTACGTTTGTAAGATGATCTTTGTTATTTGAAAGTCTTAGGAATCACTTTCTACACTTTATTCAAAGTGTTTCTGTCTTTGAAAATATTATCTTCTGTCTCTAACTTCAGTTATCCTATTTTAAAGTTGTGTCCGCGAGGAGAAAAGTCTTGTAAATGCTAATAGGATATCCATATAAAGAAATTTAGCCTCGCCCGCAGGTTGCCATTTACGTAATAGAAGGAGTTTGATATTGACCAGCCAAAGAATTATTTGAAGAACTGGCAATCAGTGTCAGAAATGACTTTCCAGTCTTTGTCCGATTAATAACGTCTTACCCGAAGTTCTGCAAACTTACAATGATTATTGGCATATTATCTTGGTATATTAATAGATACTCAAGGCTAGTTTTTAAACCTACCTGCGTCTACGTCTAATTGTCGGTTCGAGCACAAGAACTACTGTTACCGCCAATGTAACAAGAAGGAATGCTGTAAATATTTGCACAAAAAGATAATATCAAACAAGTAATGGCAACTTATCATAGAGCATTAATTTATTTGTTGCTGTTTTGTGTGTGTGTGTGTGTGCGCGTGTGTGTGTGCGTGTGAAAACTTTTACAAATCAGCAGTTCTCTAAAATCTATGTGTCTATTCAACATTTAACGTTGCTTTCACTCACCGCTGTTCGAATTAAAACTACTAACATTGAATTTCGTATTCTGTGTAACTATAGTATTATCCGGATACCAAAAGTTTTATTTATTTCAGGCACTATTCGTTACGGAGAAAGCTATGTCATACATATAAGACCACTTCCTGATATTTCCATTTGGTTAATGGAGTATACTTCTCTACCACTATCAATATAAAAGTAAACAAACCATAAGGGCTTAGATTATTTAAAAGAATGTTACATGGTTATTTCAAGGCGGAACGCCGACATGAATACCCTCACTCTTTAAGCTCTGTAATAAACTGACATATTGTATAAGATTCTCATTAGTGATCTTTTTTTTATAAAATACAAAATACAAACCTGTGCAGACTAATAGAAGTGAATTTTCTATATACACGAGTGTCTGAAAACATTTGAAAACGATATACATGTTTAGCAGTATGGTTTTTAAGGGTTCTAAAACTGGTGGGCTCGTACGATTTTTATAAACCGAACGGACGTGTGGCCAAGGCATTACCAATCAGCACAAGTTAAACGTGCACCGCGCCTCATCCAAAAACAATTTCTCGGAAAAATAAAGCAGTGGTTACAAATACACAGTTGTTTATCGATATTTTGAAGCATATATGTAAACTCACATTCAAGTATAATACTGATAGAGATTTAAATAAAAGAAATTGAATTCATTATTAATTTGCAAAAATATTTCTAAAGAAAACCGTTAACTTTTGTGTTAGTATTACTTTAGCATAACTGTTGATTTGAAATAAAAAAAAATATCAGGGTTTCCGTCGGATAAGTAATAAAATATGTTATTTGTAGATTTATTTCATTGTTCATTTTATACTAAACATTGTCTCATATATAGCTCTAAAATTCCTGAAAAATTTACGTGGCTCTTTGTGGTAGTTTAAAGTCATTACGGAAAGGCTACTGGTAACGTTTGAAAAGTTGTAAAAATTATATCGAATAAGCAAAATGAAACTGAGCAATACACAACATTGTAAATTTGAAGAATTCAAAGGGTCATAACTCTTAGACCTAAAATGGTAAATTTACGTTATGATCTTCTAGTAATACAATTCTGTATAGTTGCAAACTGTGTGAGGAGTTCAGGTCGGCCAGAAGGACGGACAGGCTGCACCTATGTACTATCCAAACTGTTTCGATAACTTAAAGCATAATTCTGTCGAAATTCAATATAAAAAATGCAGTTTTGTCACTTATTAACGAGATTAACTTTCAACAAAATGACGTGTTGCTTATCTATCGACAATAGAAGGAAAATAATTTTATATTGTAATTTATTTGGTATCCTCTGCAAAATCCAATATATAGTGATTATAAATTTTAACATCTAGGCTACCATCTAGGTAACAATTACATTAAAATTCTTAATCCAACATATAGTCTGTTAAATATTTTATTGTTTGTTATAATTTGAAAATTTACCTGAACGGCGAATCCATGGTCCATATATTTAGGCACTGGAACAAGAAATAAAAACTTCAAGTAAGCACTTTTATTTTAGAATTTAGAAACGTGTGTAGCTAACTACATCTAAGCACACAGTCTGAAAATTGTAAGTTATTTGAGATGATAAAAATGATCCTGGTTAAAATATTTGGAAAAGTTGAAGACAATTCGGTAACCGTGTACATTGTATCTCATGCAAACCACGTCTTTTTTACCTTCTGGCACAAAAAAAGATCATGCATAATTACTGTAACGATCATTGTTTAGAACATAATTATAGAAATCAAATAATTTGATGCCATATTGAAGGTATGATATTTCTATAATGAAATTTGTCAACAAACGCGTTTTTTAAGTGAAAACCAACGGAATTTCACAAAGTAAAATATATTGAGAAAGCTATGGGTTGAAAGACAACAATCTCTGATACCAATATATATGCGTCAAAGTATGGGGAAATATTTAGAAATATGAGAAAATTAAAAAAAAAAAAAACATTTTCAAGACTGTTAGACGCATGACCCGGTTGGACAGTTTACTTTTTCATTGCATTGATATAACATGGACTGAATTTCAACAATTTCACTCTATTAACAAACTGTTTTCCTTGTGTAAAGAGAGCTTAAGGTAAGTCTCTAAATATATTGCAAGAAGCCTATGCGGTTCATTTTCAGCTAAATATTTATGATATACGAATAAACCAGAATTAATTCAATTGCCTTGTTAAACGTTTTTTTTTGACACATTCATATCAGCTTTTTTACCTTATTGTATATTAAGTAGTGTGGCCTCAATGTTGTTATATTTCTTCTCTGTGAGTCCATTCAATATTTGTTTTATCAAATGCTACTTAACCACGCGCCAAAAAATAATTGAATTCTTTTGTATTTCCATGATGGTAATAATTCATGATTTGCGCAAAAATGCCTCTAGCAATAAATTCACTATGACATATATTAGGCCAAGCACAATGTTTTAATGTCTAAACATTTTATTAAATGAATGAAGCAGTATACACAGTATCTTAGACATTAAATTGAGTTTATACAACACTTCGCTTCTATAGGGTACGATTATTCTTCATTTATGTTTTAATGGCCGCAAACTGAATGTGCAATACCTTAAAGGCCGAGATTGGTAGCCCTGGAGAACTTTTCTGTGATTGACATTATTTGTAATGAAATTATCTGCTGACCTCAACTGGCCACAGCATGACATCATGCTGTAAAACAGTTTTAATGGTTTTATTACCTCAAAGATGTTTCTTGAATCTATGTTTCCAGGTACAGAAAGTTAAACTGGATAAAAAGTACAAAATAAACAAATTTCAGAATGTTTTATACTGTCACGTACATTTGTACATGAATTTACGTTTCACACATAATTTGCAGTGTTGATATTATCATGGATATTAAGTTGATGTTTATCAAATGAAGGTCAATCCAAGAGATTAATAGTACAGTTTTGAACCACTATCTTGTCAGTGATTGGAAGATGTTTATAGCTCCCCAGACCAAAGGTGAAGCTTTTAGTCAGTCTTTTCTTCATTGCCATTGACCAAGATCTGTTTAGGTCCTTGAAGCAGTTATATCGGACCGTGACCGCTAGAACTATGGCTCCGGAAATGACATATATTTTACCCTTTCCTCAACCCCTTAGGTGAACGATCCATGACAATTTGTTCTTCTTCTTTTATAAGTGGCTTATGCAGAGTTTACATGGACTTTAATAATTAGATTAAACTGGTAACTGTCTTTTTACATATTGTGAATTCTTATCTTCGCCAGATGGCTAAAAATATAAGATTCTTTCACTGTTTATAGGTGCAGATGGGAATTTCCGGCCTCGATGGTAACTGTTTAGGCGGTAACAAGGTTCCTACCAGTGACAGAATCTTTTTCCTGCATACCAATATCAAGATATAATAATAAAAATAAAATCAGTTGAACGGCTTTCTTTTTAGAACTATGTCTTAAAGCAGCGTATTTAAACAAAGCGCGGGAAGCAGGAAACACGTCATAACGTTTCAAAGACAAATAATAAATGTTTAGTTTCGGTTTTGTTTTATCAGTTCCAGCGTAACGTTATGAATTTTTGATAATGTAAGTAAACGTGTTTTTAGTCGAGAAAAAAATACTATCAGGAACAAAGAGGAACTGTCAAGGTATTGGATTTTTATTCCGCTTTTCGAAATAAAATCTAAATCTTGTACATATATGTAGTTTGTGATACGCCATTTAAAGCACGAGAGCGGAGTTTTATAGCACTGGTAGAAATACCAGAAATCCCCGTCTGGTATGCAAGAAGTAGACTTGCTACTAAATGGATAATAAAATAATATTTTAAAAAACGAATCCTTTTCACTATAGACAAATGTCAGTCTATCTTGGCTATTATCTCAAAGAAATAGTGTGATGGTTACTTTGTACTCAAAATGTATTATAGTCTAGGAGCTAGTCTTGGTTTAAAATGTTTGAGACAAAACACTGAGTCAAAAAATATCCTTTGAAGATGCATACATGTAGACAATATGCATAAATCACATGTAACATTATGTAATATTGGATCCAATGTAGAAATGCACTAGGATTATTAATGTTTTAATCATATATGTATTCAATACTATACAGTATATGCATGGTTACCCAGTTAGGTTCCTAGAAAGTATACTGATTTTCAAAAAGATAAATCTGTGAATTCAATAGAGAATCTGTACAGGTGCTATTACACAGTTCAGCACGTCAGAGCAAATTATAAGGATTGAAATGCTGCAGGATGAGAATTTTATGACGCGAACTTACAGGAGTTGATGGTAGATGTCACTCAAAGAAAGTTCCTCAGGGCTACCAGTCTCGGCCTTTAACCCTCTTATACCGGATTAAAAAACTAGCAAAACTTACTGACCAACTTTTTCCGCCCACTTGATTATCATTCTGATATTACTGGTTTATTACAGTGCAATATATACACATGTATGACATTTGCCCCTGACCTAGTTTTAAGACATCATGTAAATTCTAATCCAGCATATTTTCTAATTGTATTCTTTAAAAAAATTGATAAACAGTGTATGGCAGTTACTTTTAGAAAAGATTGTCCTTGATTTTCCCAGAATGTTCTTTTTATTTTTACTGTAACATTAAAATTCAGGAACCTTCCATGATACGATATATCCAGATGTCTTGAATTAAAACAGAACCTACAGTTTAAAACTAAGATAACAGATAATTGATGAAACTGTCCTGTATTTCTTCATAAGTAATTATTTCAAGTTTGGATATTTAATATTTTGAAGGATTATTTGAAGGATTTACTGAAATTTGTGGATTTAAGAGAGGAATTATAATTTTTGGATATTCTAAAGTTTCTTTTGAACTGTTTGAAACATTGTGGAATTTATTCTGATTGAATTTTAATTGTCCTGGACAGGATTTGTGCTATTTTTACATATAAGATTTGATTTTATGGCTCTTTGGCATTTTAAAGATAACAAGACATTGTTATCCTCAAACGTAACAACAGCTATATACAATATGACAGATGGTCAATTTAGATCCTCCCTAAATTACTGTGCTTTTACAACTTCATCTTTAAACTCATAAACAGACTCAGCTAAACCGAGTCTGCTTTTATTTTGCTTGATTACATACTGTTGTTCAAAATAATATACTTATATCCTTAATTATAGTATTTATAGACATCTTCAAAAAAGCGAACACTTCTTGAAATCAGTATACGTTTTATGTGTTATAAATAGTTTTATCTGGTCTATATAGGTCGACCGAATAATATGTACGTTAATATACTGACGACGCAGTTAATCTAACTGTACAAGGATACCTATGTTGGGAGTTCAAAGTGATTATGTATGGGTTAAGCTTTATTAGAACCAAATGCATTTCATCTTTAGTTAGTAGCTCTACTAAGATATCATTCCTACAATACTACCGCTATAACATTAAATCTGAAGTGTCGGCTTTTGATCTTGTCTGCTACCAGAGTTACTTAAATCCTAAAGAAGTATAAACACTAACCATTAATCGTGTTTTACTCATCGTAGTTATACAGGCGCTTTCCATTAACAGTTACTTACCTATTAATTTTATCTTTTCAATGCTGAATCCTGTACATGTTTTTAATCTATTGTTATTAACTATCACCATAACGTAAAATTCTGAATCGTGCGTATAAGTCCAAGTACACGATGTAGGTCTTTGATTTGGACATGGCTTCCAGGATTCATAATCGTTGCTCCTGAAATGTAAGTTTACAAATCTATTAGATATATCGTTGTAATGGAGAGTATGCAAGCCTGGAATTTTGGATATAAGACATTACTTAGATTCACCATGTGCTGTGTCTAATTATTCAAGTTTAAAAATTCGCAAATTAGATTAAAGGGCCGGATTGAACTTTTGAAAATTCTCAATGTTTTATTTTTTCTTACCCCGACGCGATATATGTGGCGAAATACATCTGCACAGATACATCACTTCTTATGTTATCGCATGAGGTATCTACAGCAATGCTCTTGTTGTGCTGAATTCCTAATAGCCAGGTACAAGTCACCACACGGTCGAAAAGCAAGCAAGTTATAGCGGTTGGCTTCAGTGCGTCATCTGCAATAACGATATATAACGTGAAAACTGTTTAAGTATTATTTTCTTTTGCAGTCCGGTTTTTTGTCCAAGGTATATTCCTTTTTGACGTTATCATTTGCATATCATAACAATTGGATATTTCTATGAAAGTGATTTTTTCAGTTGTTTGAATTTTATACTTTATAGAATCCTTTTCCCCTTTTAATAGATTCTCAACTTTTTACAGTAATTGTATAAATTTCTAATTGGCGTTTTACAGATGCTTCAATAACATCAAGCGAATGACTGTATTTGTATGTATGCAAAATACAAAGTTATTATCATGGGAGTAATCTGTGAAAACATGATTAAATGAACACAGCACGTACTATCTCTTTGGTAGTTAGTCTCATGTGTCCTTTCTGTCGCACCAAAACCACAACTACACATTGCCAACAGGCTAACATGGAAGAAGAGACACATGCCTGTAAAAGAACAACGAAACTATTCTACTCGTTCGTTTAGTATCTTGTGAAAAATCTAAAGAACGTATTTGTCCTAATGAACCATAGACCTATTCTGTAAACACATTTATAACGGCACAGAAGCAATCTCCTTGGTGTACAATTTATAAAAATGTTATTAATCAATGATATTTATTTATTGTCAGTGTAAGATCGCATTTTTAGTGGGCAGCGAAGCATGCCAACAGATTTACCATACCACAAATTTATAGCTGGGCAGATTAAGTCATTTATTCGGGAAAATACTGCATTTGGTGATGCAAGCATGAAATTTTGCATGAGTACTTGTCTGAGCCTTCTTTCTTTTTCACAAAATCCGTTAGCCGCTCAAAATTCAAACTGGCGGCCATTTTTTTTCAAGATGGCTGCCATAGGAAGTTGATATTTGACTTGAACAGACCTATACCAAGTTCTTTTTGTAAATTGGAGGAAAGGATATCTTTTGAGATGTTTTGAGCGTAAAAAACCTATTCTTAGTATACAAAAGATTGGTTTCAAAATCTAATATGGCGTAATTTTTTCAAGATGGACGCTGTTTTATGAAAAAAAGTACTAATTTGCTGTAAACACTGATTTTCTAGTTAAATTAAAATTACTGTTATTGTTAAAAACATATTTAAAGTGTTGAAGGACAGTTTTTGTCTCGCCTGCGACATTAGGAACTGACGGTGGATTAAGACTTAGCTTTTTCGGCGTTGACGGCAATGACGACACCGGTGGCGTCAAAGTTAAGTTTATTTGTTAAGTGTTTTTCTCAGAAACTACTATGTTTATTGGGTTGAAACTTTACATATGCCTTTGAGGTCATTTGTCGCCGTACCAGGTCAAGTTCAATTAATCTGAGATACATTTTAATAAATTTATCCCACTTTTTAACTGAAGTCTTTGTTTTAAGTTCTTTTTTCTCCAAAACTAATTACAAGGTTTATTTGGTTGAAACTTTACACATGCCTTTACGGTCATTAGGCACTGTACGAAGCCAAGTTACATAACTCTGACATGAGTTGTAACAAAATTATCCCCCTTTTTAAATCAGAAATTACAACTTAAGGTTTTCATGTCTCCACATGGAATATTATTAATTATGTCCCTTCATGGCCATCACTGCTTGATTGGAACTTGTGGTCAAACTTAACACGGAAATTTTTAACAATAACGCAGGCACATCAGTTTTGATAAACAAAAGGCCTGCTTGTGTCATAGGTAAACGAATGCAGAGCCACTGTACTGTTTCCTCTGGAAGGCATGTCTTAGTATTTTAGTTGTCACATTTGCAGCTGTATAGATATGTACACGGGAGTCCAAAATGATAGCATTTATACCCGCAACAACATTCTGTTTTACATGAACATTTGGTTAGTTCTTATCAGCTACCTTCAATTGGTGGAATCGTTGTTCAGTGTATCTGCCAAAGGTCACTTTGTTTCTCCCATCCCTATTCAGCAGGGTTCTCGACATCCATTTAACAAAATAGTGCCTGTCCCCATATGCAACCAGCTTGGTATATAGCACGCTTTGTGTGAGGCTTCTCTTTTCAGCGCAGCCTTTAGTTTAGCTTATCTCGGACTTTTTCGAGTAAGAGAGTTAGTTTTAACAACTGTGACGCAGCCATTGAGGCCATTACAAGATGCAGATGTGTCGTTCTTAAATATTAATTCAATAGTAAGGATAACTATAAGGCACTCAAAAACTAGCCGAACTGGCCCATCGGTTGTGTTACGATTGCCATGCGAGATTGAGTCGGACTTGTGTCCATTGTGTGCTCTTAAAAGTTATCTTATAGTTCGTCATAAGATTCGAAGTTTTCTATTTATTCATACAAATGGTAAGCCTATTACGCGATCACAATTTTCATATAATTATATTGTCTAAGGCAGTCCGCATGTTTGGTTTTGAAAATTGTCACCAACTTGCTTTAGACGGAATATCAATGGATACTATAAAACGTTTCGGTAGATGGAGATCGAATGCGTGCCGTCTGTATTCTCGGCAGACGTATGGATGATTGGAGTTCCATCATACACTGGGCAGGTGAATGGGGCAAGCAGAGAGGCCGGGAGAACTAGCGGCTTCCTGGTGACAGGACGGTTAGGTGGCTCACTATTCGGAGAATGAAGTGGCAGGATTTCCAACATGTAATACACAGAAAGACTATTCTGTACTCCACCGAAAGCAAGTGTACTCAATCTAGGTGGGAACGACTTACGCACTTCAAGTTGATATAAAATTAGAAGAGGTATTAACTTAAAAAAAGGAAATAAAGTACTTGTATGACTGTTTCCCCGTTACAATAGTTATCTGGTATGACATATTACAGCGTCATAATTGGAAGAATGTTGACATGGAAAAGAAGTGCCGGCGGGTTAATTATTTTGGCCGTGTAGTCGTAACGGCAAGATCCCTTGGTAGAACATTAGACAAACAAATTGATTTTGCTACAGCGGGTTTTTTTGCGGAGAGACGGGGTACATTTATCAGAAGTCGGGTTGGAAATGTTTGAGATTCTCTACGGGGCGGCTTTATTAATTACATGGGCTAGAATTTGGCGGATGAATTTCATGCATGTGAATTTATTGTGGCGGAAATTCTACCGGTCTGGGAGTTCGGTCCTTCCACTAATTGCTCCTCTCATTAAGAAAGTCCTGAGTTACTGGAGACCTAGGTAAGGGATCGTTAAGTTATATACACAGAATCTGCCTTATTCTCTTAATATCGAATGCATACGTGCATACATTAGTTGCAATTAGATTACCAAATAGTCTGTAACATTATCCTTTACAAAAAGAAAGAAATTATAACTGGTGCTTTTCAAAATTCAAATTCATGAAAACGCAATTTAGGGGCTAGAGATTTCGATCGCATAGTTATGGTACTTGGCGTAACCTGTGTACCCTCTAAATTTTTGGCTATATGATTGCTACTTTGGTGTTACGTTTGCTTCGAGTAGTTGTTGAAATGAAAGTATCTGAAATGCTCGTGTGTGTATGCAGAAGTTGTCGAAATGCACCTGTCCGTATTCAGTAGTGGTCGGAATTCACGAAATAATGCTCACTCTTGAGTAGTCTCCACATCATCAGAAGTAAAACCACAAAACATGCACAATCCTTTGTTTGCGACTATCAGCCCATTTGATAAAAGACATTGTGTCTGAAATCATTTGTCTTCTACCTCTGATCATTCATGTGGGGAAGTTGGCAGTTACTTGCGGAGAACAGGTTTGTACTGGCACAGAATCCAGAACACTGGTTAGGTTAACTGCCCGCCGTACATGACTTAAATACTGTTAAAAAACGGCGGTAAACCCAAACCAAACAAACAAACATAACCATCTACGTACAAACATGCTCAATGAGTTCAAGGAATTAGTAAATACGTACATATACTTAGATATAGTACGGGGTAACTTTTTAAACAATTAAGAAGCAAAGCAATATATTCATGCTTCATTGAATGTGTGATGAAAATAATCCAACCAAATTAGCACTGAGTATTTTATATAACCTTTCTCACCTTATGAAAAAAGTACATGATTCATATTTATATGCAATACGCGTGCAAAATTGTTCTGACTGACAACTGCAGTTTCACTGATCTCGTCAAAAGAAGATTAACTTCATTCAACTACATATAAACAATCTATATGTTGAATCTTGGCAGACATATTTTAAGACACTTACTGTAGAACGCATAATGGGTTAATCAAGGAACAAATACACTTACCTTTGTCATCCATGTTAAACTTCACTCGTTCTTGGTATTAAAGGCGAGAGATTATCTTCATAATGCTTGGTTGTATCATATCGATTGATCTTTACCGTACATATTAAAAACTGTAGACAAAATGCTCCCAACTGAAATGTTTACACTACAAAATATATTTATCAACCGTTTCGTACGTTAACCTTAAATGGTTAAAATGTAACCCGCTGTAAACTAAACGCATTCTCCTAAATATTTATTACTTGTTTCTATAAATAATACACTTATACGGTATATTTCAGGCCGGTATTGATTTCAACTATACTTCCTGTTTGTATCTGCCTTGACATCGGATTAAAACTGTACATTTAGACTGGTGACTGAAAACTTCCACAGGTTTCCGAATGGAAAAAATAATTTAATAAAAAAAATGTTTAAGGGATAAACAGTTTGGCATGTCAAAAGTTGCTAAATTCTATATGTATGTTATTATCATTGTATGATCTGCTATTGTTATTCAATGTCGTGTCATTCTAAAATTTGGTAATTTGGTATTTTATGTCATAATTCTTATTGTATGTTCGATATTCGTAGTAGGTGATAATTAAAATAAATGACAAGACATTGAATAAAAGTATCAGAGATGCAATAACAATATCGATATATAGAGTAACAAAAAATGACTTTCACCATAAGAATATCGAACTTGTAAATGAGAATAACAACATATACAGTAACAATAGCAAATTTTTGCATATAAGTGACAAGACATTGAAAAACATTAACAAACAAGGGATACTAATAACATACATTATTTAGCAACGTTTGATTCGGCATATCCTTTACGCACCGGTAATGTGGTGAAACGATTCAAATCCTCAAAAACCTACCAGTCTTTACAGTGAAAACCTATAACGTTTTTATACGGAGTAACTTTATCTAAACCTGACGCTATATTTTAGCGTAGGAACCCTGAAACTTTTACTTTTTCACTTTTAATTCCTTAAATTGAAACGTTTATTACTAATGGTTCTGAAAGGCGGACTTAAATTGTTTTTGAATATTTCACCTGTAAAATTCATGATAAATAAATTTTGTTAGGAATATCTTTATTTGAAATACCTATTTTTATCGATAAATATCAATAAATTGTTAAATTTGCGTAATTTAAGCATTCTTGAGAAAATCCTGACTTACTTAAATTCAAATCACGCATAACAAAGCCTTATAAGACAAACATAAGACTTATGTAAATTTGAAAACAATATAATTATGGGTTATCTCGATAGAATTATAAAAGCGACCAATAAAATCGGTCTGACTGGTAATATCGATCATTATTGGTTATTTATAAAATACGTATTCGAACGTTGTGGGCATGTTGGCAAAAGTGAGGACTCGTTTTGCATACCCGAAAGAGCACTATCGTTGAATAACGTATATTTTGTTGTTACCAGAAAGAACACTGTATCGTTGAAGAACGTATATTTGGTTCTTACCCAAATGAGCACTGTATCGTTGAAGAACGTATATTTGGTTCTTACCCGAAAGAGCACTGTATCGTTGAAGAACGTATATTTGGCTATTTTATATGATTTAAACGGTAAATGAAGTCGTTATAATGAAATTCTCCGCTTTAGCTGAAGAAACAGCTACAACCGAGAAAAAACGGATTCAGGTTCATTTTAGCCTTATTAAACGTATCTTCATTTAAAATACGCCAAATCCACGGTCTGGTTTTAAAACCTCAATAAAAGGCACCCGTCTTATAACAGGCAATCGTTGTAAAGATTGTCCGTTTTTGAGGCAACCAAATTTGTACCCGTTTCAATATGCTACAGGCAATCGCTGTAAAGATTGTCCAGGTGCGCAAAGGATATACAGGTACTATCAGATGTATTGTTAGAAGTATAACACGTTGCAAAGCTTCTTGGAAATAGCTTGTAAAAAGACATAAACTTGAATCTGCCATTCTGATATGGAGTGATCTACTTGTCCCAAAGTCAACTTGTCCCCATTTTGGTCATTTCGTATTCCTTGATGATTTCTAAATGGTCATTTCACCAATTCATGCCAAGTTAAATCAAAATCCCACCACGCATGAAGAAGAAATGCTCCGGACAAACTTCAATTTGACATTTGACCTCCAACTTTGACCTTTAAATTTGAAATAGGAACATGGGGTTTGCGCATGACGCATTCTCAATGAGGTAAACATTCATGCCAAATAATCACAAAATTGGTCCTTGCATGTCAAAGTTATGGTCCGGAGAAAATCGGAAGGACGCATGCACATACGCCGAATCGCCAAAGGTGGCGACTATATCGAGCTCACCGCAAGCGGGCACAACAAGAAGTTTATCACCTAGGATTATGAAACCATGTAAGAATATTATCAAGCATATCAATATGTGTACCTGAGTTTTACTTTTAATAAGACTTTGCAAGACCAACGTTACGGCTCTTGACTTACTCAAAATGTTTGTGTCCCATGTATATCTAAATTTACAATGTACTAAGCCTAGAGCCGTAAAACGTTACAAAGTCAACATATCATGTGCAGTCGTGCACTTGGTGTTCCCTTTGTAATTTCACTCAGGTAGACCAGAACTATTGTCCTTCCTTTGGTGAAAAATACAAATAACGTGCTTAAAAATATTTGTTAAATATATTTCACACAGAAACATCAATAACACCTCTTGTCACTGTGAGAGTAATTTACGCGCATTGTACCGTGTATATTTTATATTTTGTCAGTATACCGAGACCTTGAACGCGATATTTAATAGAAGCACCAATTAATTGAATTGGAGACTTAATATTTAGTGTATTTATTTATCTGTGTTTCCATACCATCTACAAGTATATTAATACAGCAAGCCTATAATTGTATTGATTAAGACAACTACCGAATTTATCCTAATATGCAGAGCTTCATCTAATCTGGTATGTAACTACAGTACATATCCTAATACATCTGGTGCATACAACTACCGTATTTATCCTAACATAAGAAGCAGTGTTTCATCTTATCTGGTATACAACTACCGTACATATCCTAATACGAAGAGCTTAATCTTTTCTGGTATATACAACTACCGTACTTATCCAAATATACAGTTTTGTCTTGTCTGATATACAACTACCATACTTACCTTACATACAGAGTAGTGTTTTACTTCGATTGGTATACAACTACCGTACTTATCCAAATATACGGTTTTGTCTTGTCTGGTATACAACTACCATACTTACCTTATATACAGAGCAGTGTTTTACTTCGATTGGTATACAACTACCGTACTTATCCAAATATACAGTTTCGTCTCGTCTGGCATACAACTACCATACTTACCTTACATACAGAGCAGTGTTTTAAACTTCCACTGGTATAAAACTACCGTACTTACCCTTACATGTAGAACAGCGTTACGGTATCTTATCTAGTAAGCAATTACCGTACTTACTCTAAAATACAGGGCAATGTGTGAAAGGAGAGCAGTTCGAGTAAGGTAGTTTCTAACGAAGGGCTGTTTAACTCATAAGTTAGTGACCCCCTACCCATTGGACCGTAACACAATTTTTGGTGGCAGCGGCGGGATCCTTCATCTATTGCAGGGAGGATCTCGTGATACGGACCATATGCATTTGTGAGGTTTGAATAGGCATTTAAGAGACGCTACCATTTATCGAGACGCAAAACACACACGATTCTGCTGAAGACCAGAGACGTTCCCAACAGGAAAAATGAAAGAGACTCCCTTCTAGTTAATGCAGCGGCAGAGAGGCTCCAACATGAACAAGATGTTGATGCTCTCTCCGAGTCTTCATTCAGATCCTTAAATGGCGTCAATGCTTCAGATCGCCAAGACCCAGGTATGAACAGAGATGCTAGTGGACCTCATAATGTACTCTCAGATATCACAAAGGTGCTGAAAGATGTCGTTACAGAACTTAGACTCTAAAACAAACTTTGCCCTCTCAGACAAATATTGCTGATGTAGGAAACAGAAACTGTGGTAGGATACCAGGTTCTGACCCAAGAACATTAAACTGCAGGACAACTGAAGTATATGAACAGGGTATTGACCCTGAACTTGGACATCCTACATACCCTAGGCGAACAATAATACATGATGAAAACTACAATTCCAGTAATAGGCAGCACTCATTTAAGCAAGAACGATATGTTACTTCAAATCTCAGCAGAGTTTTCCAGCAAGATATAAGGCCCTACCAACATGTGACTAGTCCGCCAACAAGGCCGTGGCGTGTCCCAACAGCCGATCATGTTAAGATTCCTGTATTTACAGGCAGAGAGGAGTGGCAGGTGTGGATTGCTCGCTTTGAAGCCTTAGCAAAGCGGTTTGCCTGGTCTGAAGAGGAAATGCTTGACCACTTACTTCCGCGTATCGAAAGACAGGCAGCCCAGTTCGTCTTTGGCCAATTACTGCCCGAGATGCTGTTTAACTGTAGGGAGCTGATACGAGAAATGAATAGCAGGTTTAGGATCATAGAGACAGGCCGTTCATTTCCTGTAAAGTTCAGTAGAAGAGGTCAAAGGGCTGGCGAAACTGTGGAAGAGTATGCGGCAGATCTAAAGATGTTATATGATAAAGCCCATATTTATAGAGACAGGAAGACCAGAGAGGAAGATCTTGTTAGGAGGTTTCTCGACGGGTTGAGGGATGAAAAAGCAAGGTTTGAAATCGAGTTCCATAAAGAACCTTCCATAAAGAACCTGAGACTATTGACGAAGCGGTGTTTTATACAGTAGATTTCATTCAGACTAAGAATGGCTTAGTGGGGATAGACGAAACCTTAGGGGTATGAGACAGGGTACTGAAGATGACTCATGGCAAAGTAGAGGAGAACGCAGAGGCAGATTCCAAACGCGTAGGACAGTAGAGTCTAGCACATATCATAGAAACAAGCCAGAAGTTAATACAGATGACCTGACTTACAGAGACAGACAGTGGCAACCCAAAGAAGGATCCGAAAACAAACTTCTGCAAGAAATTATCACGAGACTGGACAAGCTGGAAAGTAGACAACAAAGCAACAAGAGCACCAACAGCAAGAAGGAAGTTGAATGCTACAACTGTCACATTCTTGGACATTTTGCGAGAGAGTGTCCACAGAAAAGTAGGAGAGAAGGGAACAGCAGTGTTGCCAATAAGGTAGAAGCCAGTAATGGGACACAAGCTTTAAACTTTACAGGACCTGCCCTTGCGGCCAAAGGGAGGTCCCAGTAAGCGAAATCGGCTGGTCACCTGAGATAGGATACGTCATGTCCACAGAGCAGCCACAACAAACGAACAAAGTAAACCCTGAAAGAAAGGGTCTTACAGATGGGGTTTATTTGCGGGGTACTGTAAATGGTGAGCCGGTGATATACACGGTGGATACTGGAGCTTCCTGCACTATTATCTCCGCAAGAACAGATAAGGGAATTCCTGAAGTAATAAGTCCAAAATTAGATCACTCTACTCGGGTTATGGGTGCAGGGGTGCATCTATTAAAGGCCTTGGTAAAGCTGAATTTGAACTTGCTCTCGGTCCACTTGAGTTACGGCAGAGTGTGTTAGTTGCAGAGATTGAGGATGATGCTCTGCTAGGGTACGACATCCTTAGAGGCAGTAACGGCAAGTCAGCCGACATATTACTATCAATTAATAAGATGGTCTTAGATGGAATAGAGATTGCATTGATCCAAATTCGAAATGAGAAAGAAGCTAGACGTGTTGTTGTGGCAGATGACGTGAGTTTACCAGGTAAACTGAAGCTGTTGTGGACGTCCTGATAGAGCGTGTTAAAGGAGACGACCATTACAATGCAGATTACTTTGTTGAGCCGACCGAAAGTTTTAAGGAAAGCTACCCACTGCGAATGGCAAGTACATCGGTAAAATTAAATCAGGATCCGACGTGTAAGGTTTGTATTTTAAACCCATTCCCCTGTGAAGTGGCAATACGACAGAAAGCGGAAATTGGAAGAGCTGAAAAGATAGATGAAATTGTGAGCACTTAGCAGAAACTGAGAATGCTGAAAAATCATACAATTTCCAGAGCGCCAGGAGGCTCCATACAGTAAAGGCTGCAAATGATGGCATTGCTGGGTTACAGGGGAAAACCGCTACAGAGGACGGCATGCCAAATTCAGCAAGTTTCTACCGCAAGCATGCTAAAGACAAAGCCAGCGATGAAGCTCATTTCGGCTTCGAAACAAAGTACCGTCCAGGCTGTAAGATGGCCCATCGTGAAGCTTTATTCTAGTGCCCAGCTCCTATGGATCGCGCATGCTGTGCGATGGACATGAATGAGCCACTTGAGTGCGGACCATGTGAAAGAGGCACAAGGCGAGCTCAGACCATGACCATACAACAACAAGCACCTGGTGAAGAAACCGCCAATCCTGTTGAGGAGGAGCCAGGTGCACCAATGCCGATAGTCGGTGGAACTTTCCCCATTAGAGCTACTTCAGAACTCTCTTCGGACAAGCTTGCGCAGAGTACTTCTCGATCGAAGTGTCCTCATGAGACGATAAGTGTAGGAGTGTGCCCGAAGCGCAAAAAAAAAGATACGACAGGCCATTTGTCAAGTGGAGGATCTTAGAACTGAATGTCAAAGTCCAGAAGGATAAGGAGGGATCCACAAAAGTCATCCACAATAACGAATTGAAGGAGTATGAAGGAGAAACATCCCCAAAGTGGGCCAACTCTGTCGC
Source organism: Mercenaria mercenaria (assembly GCF_021730395.1). Lineage (NCBI taxonomy): Eukaryota > Metazoa > Mollusca > Bivalvia > Venerida > Veneridae > Mercenaria > Mercenaria mercenaria. Next base: position 46,062,425 of record NC_069378.1, read on the forward strand.
AAAATGCATTAAAAGACACTAGTGTTCTAAGAGGTTATGAAGAAACTTGAATTACACAAGTGTTTTGTTATTTTTCCTCATATCGTATTAAAATACTTATGATACATCATCATGAAGTCTGTACAAACACTGACACAGAAGACTTAGGACCTTGTGTTCTACAGGTTTTGAAGGAAATGAGTACATATGAATCTAGTGACAGGTTTCCTAGGTTTACTCATGGTCATACATTCTGTGGGTTCTGTGTGTTACCGTACTTAAAATCCACAATAGCAACTTTGCAGTCAAAGAAAACATCAGAAGACAGCTACAGGTATGAAAGAGACAAAATAAAATCAACATCAGGTCACTATTTGGACTCTATGCAGAAAAACTAGGTGATGCTGTGATATTATACTAAAATCTATGGTTAGTTGTGTATGTGTGTGTGTGTGTGCGTGTGTGTGTGTGTGTGTGTGTGTGTGTGTGTGTGTGTCACCACAATTGCATCTATCAAATAAAATAATCCATTTCATAACATTTCACTCTGATTTTAATGAAAAATGGTAATTTTCTCTGAAGCAACATTTCTGCTTTCAAATATACTTAAACAGATTTGTCTAGCAAACAATATGGTTTGAACTTACAGCCAGATACCCTTCAAACTGTTATTATTTTCTCCCATAAGAATAAAGTAAATTTTCTTGCATACCAGACGGGGGATTTTCGGTATTCTTACCGGTGCTGGAAAAATCCATCTTACACCCCTAAGATGTCCCTCGTGCTGTAAATGACGTATTACGAACTACATACATGTAGAAGATTATTTAGTTATTTATATTTTCTTTAAAAAAAAACAGGATAAAAGTCCAATACCTTGACAGTTCCCCTTTGTTCCTGATAGTATATTTCTCGATTCAAAACACGTTATTTTATTAAAAATTCATAACGTTACGCTGCAACTGATAAATAAAACCGGAACTAAACATTGTTATTTGTCATTGAAACGTCATGGCGTCTTTCCTGTTTATGGACGTTGGTTTCCCGCGCTTTGTTTAAATAAGCTGCTATAAGAAAAAAGTTCTAAATAGAAAGCCGTCCGATTGATTTGTTTTCTTTTTTTAAATCGGTATATCTTTTCATCGGTATGCAAGAAAAAGATTCTGTCACTGGTTATAGGTGCAGATGGGAATATCCAGCTCTCAGGTAACTGTTTAGGCGGTAACGAGGCTTCGGCTGAGTGATTTAATATATTCATTAACAGAAAATAAACTCCTGTAATAATCCAAATGTTTAACTATTTACTGTGACTTCCATCAAATATATTATCAGGCAAATAAACATTTAGCAAATGTATTACTTTTTAAATTTCCGAAAAGTTTTATTTCTTTTTCAAGCTGTCTCACGATGGTTAATATAGAAAAACAGAGTCATTTTTGTTTGTTTGGGTTTAATGCCGTTTTTTAACAGTATTTCAGTCATGTAACGGCGGGCAGTTAACCTAACCAGTGTTCCTGGATTCTGTACCAGTACAGACCTGTTCTCCGCAAGTAACTGCTAACTTCCCCACATGAATCAGAGGTGGAGGACTAATGATTTCAGACACAATGTCGTTTATCAAATAGTCAAGGAGAACATACGCCCAGCCCGTGGATCGAACTCACGACCCCGCGATCCGTAGACCGACGCTCTACCTACTGAGCTAAGCAGTGTTCATTCATTAGACAGCGTGTACGTTTGTTGATTTATTGGTCCAGTACAAAACTGTTCTCCGCACATGAATCAGAGGTGGAGGACGAATGATTTCAGACACAATGCCTTTTATCAAATCGTCAATGAGAACATACACCCCGCCCGAGGATCGAACTCACGACCCCGTGATCCGTAGACCAACGCTCCCCATATTGAGCTAATCGGGCGGGTAAAGAAAGGCTGTGTAGCGGACAGAAATTGTTACAGGTGGATTGCCTGACAGACAACACAAAACACACGTTCCAAGAATTTGGGATTAAGGGGAACACATATAAAGGATATGCACATGTCTCATAACTGATTTTTCCCATATCTTTAGATGACTACATAAATGACTAATGTATCTGGAGATAGAGACTCTTATGCAAGATCTTGCTGATAAGATACGAATATATAGCACATAGCACACTGAAAGCAAAATGAAAGTAGAAATGCTTAACTTGAAACCGAAAACCGTATTTTGATTCGTAGATAGTCAGGGGTCACGCGCAGGGGTCACCCCGTCTAAATGTATGCGCGTGGACTTCTTTTTCTTTTTTTTTTTTTTTTTTTTTTTTTTTTTTTTTTTTTTTTTTGCTATTGGGGAGTCAATTTTCAGCACTTTCAAACGAATTGAAATTACCTGGCATTAGTACTGCATGTTTCAAAAATTTTCACCTACAAAAAAATTTGAGCATGCATGGAATTAAACCAAATCCCACAGGGGTTTCGTAACGGAAAGTGTACATTGATAATTTTGGAACTCATCAAATCGCTCAAAGTCGTTTTTTTATTGTTTGAGAGTGTCTAATCCCTCGGGATGTACGATATAACCCGTATTTGACATAGACTAGACATTTCAGAAATATTTTCAAAAAAAAATTTCGTGTAAAAATGTTGATTCTACGGAAGCGTGAAAGGGCCATCAGACGCTAATACGTTTTAATACGTTAAGGCTGCGGAAAGGATATAGAGCAAAAAATGATTCCGTGAAGAGATCTTGTCTGCATGAAGTTGAATTACTATTAATTTTGAATCAACATTACTGATTGTTTTATGAAAGAAACATATGAAAGTAAACAGGCCCCATGTTCACAAAACAATTTCCGTGTCAACTGAGTTTGATAACGAAAATTGATTTTTGAATTATATCTTGATTGCGTGTTTAAAATGAAAGCTTCCGTTAATGAATATTTCAAATGACTATTCAGTGCTGATGATCAGTATCACTGGAATTTAATCTTGAACTTCTAGTTGAATTTACTTCTTAAACACGACTGAGAATAAAAAGTATTTTGTGAACATGTGTCCAGGATCCTGAAGTATCTGTTGAATGACTAAGGTAACAAAGCCAAAAATATATCCCTCCACTTTTCAAAAAAACGGTTGCCAAATATTATCCGTATCTATAGATAAAACCACGTTATAGTCTATAGTACGGTAAAAAAATATATGAGCTGTGCCATGAGAAAACCAACATAGTGCGTTTGAAACCAGCATGGATCCGCACCAGGCTGCGCATCCGCGCAGTCTGGTCAGGATCCATGCTGTTCGCTGTCAAAGTCTATTGCGATTAGAGAAACCGTTAGCGAACAGCATGGATCCTGACTTAGCTCATATATTTTTTTACCTTACTAAAGACTATAACGTGGTTTTATCTATAGATACGGATAATATTTGGCAACCGTTTTTTTGAAAAGTGGAGGGATATATTTTTGGCTTTGTTACCTTAGTCATTCAACAGATACTTCAGGATCCTGGACACATGTTCACAAAATACTTTTTATTCTCAGTCGTGTTTAAGAAGTATGATGGTTTTATCATGGCACGGCTCATATATAATTTTTGGTCTACCCATATTCATGTATGTAGAGTTAAATTTCATATTTAGTCTGTAAAATATTCTAACGTATCGTAAAATGTATACAATTGTATTTACATAAACACCCAACTTCCTGGTGTAAATTACCTTACAGGTAGCGGTGCTTATCAGACCAAGAGATCACAAATGTAAACAGAAACAACGGGCCATAGTGGTTTACATAACATAATGATGAACATGTGTACATCTTTAGGACTAGAAAAAGTATTGTTAGTTGTTCATCCCGTTTGTTTGGTATATTTTCAGTTGCCTTATTTTTAAGATTTATGTGCACTTCAACTGCAACTGAAGAAATAAGGGGGGTGGGGGGGGGGGCGGGTATTTTAGATACGGCATATTAAACTATAATAAACCATAATTCATTAAAAAAAATCATCCTTGATTAATAAAAAATAATGAAACAAATAAATCAGAGGTTTATTTGAGATAAAGGTGAGTCGTCTTTAGATAAATAAAATGAATGGCTATCGCGTTCAATTGTTTTTGTTAAAAGGTTATTGGACATTCACCATGTTAACAAATGAGCCTTTATTACGACAATTACAACTATAATTATTCGCAACTTTATCTTCAGTTTTTCACTCATCATCACCTATTTAATTAGTTCAGATCAGTTCAGCGGACCTTTTAGCGATTTTCATTGTACAATATTATAGATAAATGAATAGATAAAACCAGTATGCAAGCTCTTCCTAGAAAATTCATCTGTTTATAAAAACTATAAATATATAAACTATTAGCTTAAATCATTATTTCATATAAAAATGTAAAATCATACCAAGGACTGATAGTTTACCTAAAAGCCTTCATTCATAATTTTTTGGAAGAAAAACGTACTGATTTGGTGCGTTGAATTTGACAAAATGCCTCTTTGACTTGAATGGCTTTCATTAAACAGGGGAAAACACCCGTCTGCCACTATTACCCCAGCTTGGTCTTTAAAATGATGATAATTAGACATTTTAGGTAGGATTTTATTTCTCATAACAATCAATATCGTATGTTTCAAAATTCAGAATTTATCCATATATTTTCAACATGTTGTGCCTGTAAATTTAAAATTGAAGTTATCAATGTGTAAAAATATACGTGTAACGAAATTCACAATAATAATTGTCATCATATCTCATTAATCATTACAGTGTCCGTCCGCAGAATTTAATAGGGTGAACGCAGATTTACGGATCACGGGGGTGAGAGGTCCATCCCTATGGGAGGCATATGTTCTCAATGATGATTTGACCAGAAATCATTTGTCCTCCACAACAGATTCATGTGGAGAAGATAGCAGTTATTTGTGGAGAACATGATAATATTGACTACAGAATCCAGAAACACTACTACAAGTAAAACAAATGTACAAATACTTCAAGGAAAACAGTGACCGCTTTACAACGGGTAGCACACCATGACAAAATGTTCAAGGACCATTGTATTTGAATCACACGTATTGAATTAAAAAGTACGGAGAGAGTCATATAATTAATGAATGATTCTCTTAGTTGCTTTTTAACTTCCAAATTCTAATCATTCGTGTCAAATTCTTATTTGTGAAACATTTATACATTTCAGTTAAATGTTTACTCATAACACTTGCTGAGCATTTTTGATTACATTTATAACCTAGTTTTACCAAATCATGTTAGATAAAGCAAAAAGTGCTTTCAAAATAATTTTGTCCGATAACTCAAGATCAAAAGAAATTAAAGGAAATCCGATTCACATTATTCAAAAAAAGATACAGTCCCAGCAAATGTACATTGAATCTATAAAATTTAGTGTTCACTCTTTGTGCATCATCTCGTTTCATATAAAATGAATATAAACTTACCTTTAACTTCCATTTTATAATGTAATCGTTTTGCGATATTAAGCTATCTCCATGAATCCTATTTATAACACCTTGTTATTTCTTTTGGCAGTTAGATTCTATATGTTAATAAACGACACATCTAATGTTTTATGTATAAACTTTTAAACTTAAATGCTATATATATTAGATTATTTTTTATTGTCTGCTAGTCGAGTGACATATATCCAGTTTAACGTTTTATCTTACTTTATTACGAAAGTTTCTGATGTGCACTCAATTTACGTGTTTCTATAAATAAAACTCACGTGACATAAGTTAACTATGGTTTATACTGTAAAATCCATTTTCAAAACTGAAGAATGAGTTTTTAGACATTTTGATGAAATAAGCCATGTTTAATTTTATGGCAATGCTTATGCAACACATGCCTAAGTAGTATTAATATTGTCATAAACATCAGGACACCAAGCGTCATGAAATAAATGGCCAAACCTATGGACATCTATAAGATATTTATTGCAAATGACTAACCTCGTAAAAGAATATCTCAATGCTATGAGACTAGTGTCTCATAAATCGGAATGTTTCGAAAATGTTAGCAAAATGCAGAACTGATGACCGTCTCGTTCTTTTCGAATGTCGACCGTCATTAAACATGCAAGAGTCCTTACAAAATTAATTACAACAAATATCCACCTAAAAGTGTGTATATAATCTACCTAAGTTGAATTAAACAAGAGGCTAAAATGGGCCTAAGTCAACCGCTCGAACAAACTTGAAGGAAGGCAATACCAGAATGTTAAGTACTGACCATTGGCAAGAAGATGTTTAAGTAAAGATATTGACGCAAGACGATAGATGGTGTGCAATAGACGACAGGAGACGGACTTCCGGTCATTATCTTTTACTAATAGCTTAACCTAATAGAAATGACTATACAAGAATGCTTCAGATCAAGTCTGGTTAAGATCCATCATCTGGTTCTTGAAAATAATCATTTAAATTGTTTTCTATTTTTGACTCTGGAGGCCCCTAAAAGGGTTTAAATAAATTTAAGAGACGACCTTACAAGGATGTTTCAGACCAAATTTAGTAAAGATCCATTTAGTATTGCATGAGGGTTGTTAAAAATTCTTTCTAATTTTAGCTTTTGTGGCCCCAAAATGGAACCGCTTGAACACAACTTAGAGAAGACCTTACAAGGAGGATACAGATCAAGACTGGTGAAGTGAGTTGAGCTAAAGTTGCCCCTACCTGGGGCAAAGCGTAAACATTTAACAAAATCTAATTTAACAGGAGACCTTATGATACTCATCATGTTTTATGAAAATCCATCAACTGATTCAAAGGTATTTCTAGTTTAACTATAGTAGTCCCTAAAAGGTGCCAAGTGTCCCCGCTGAGGACCTTAAAGTGATGCGCAAGACTCTGTTTGTTGAAAATGCATCCAGAAGTTCATGTGAAAAAATCGTTTAAAGATATTTCTATTTTTAGCTGTAGCAGCCCCTAGAAAAAGCCAAGTGCCACCGATTGAACTGAGTTAGTTAGAGACCTTAAGATGATTCTACAAAAAAAGTTTGAAGAAGACAAGTTTCATTAAGCAGTTCATGAGAAAATTCCTTTAAAGTTATTTCTATATTCGGTTCTAGCGGCCCCTTAAAGAGGCAAAGCTACTCTTTTTGAACGAATTTGGGAGAGTACCTCATCAGATGCTACAGACAAGTGTGTCTAAACTGAACCAAGTTCCCCAAATAGAATAAGTTGGTAAAGGACCTTGTAATGATGCTACAAGTCAAGTTTGATGAAGATCTATCAAGTGGTCCATGAAAAGAAGTCATTTAAAGGCATTTCTAATTTTAACTGTAGCTAACAGTTATTTGGACGACTATATCTTCGCAAGCGGAATCGATAAAAATGAGAGGAACTTATAAACATGCTAAGAACTGTGTTTGATGAAAATCTATCAGTTGGTTCATGAGAAGAAGTCGATTCAAAGATCTTTTTATATATATTTTTAGC